>NC_069501.1:439923079-440118079 GCF_027579735.1 Bombina bombina | reverse complement strand
ATTTTTCTTCGTTCTCTTGCAATCTTTATTTAAAAAGAACCTAAAGACCATTTTAGGTTCTGCATCATGGATAGCGCTTGCTTATTGGTGGCTACATTTAGCCACCAATAAGCAAGCATAACCTAGGTCTGAACCAAAAATGGGACGGCTCCTAAGCTTTACATTCCTGCTTTTTAAATTTAGATAGCAAGAGAACAAAGAAAATTGATAATGGGAGTAAATTAGAAAGTTGCTTAAAATTGCATGCTCTATCTGAATCATTAAATCAAATATGTGGGTTTAGTATTCCTTTAAGTTTAGACCAGTCAATATTTATAGTGGGCTGATGGTTATAAATAGAATTTATAGCCTAAAATTTAAGGGACACTGAACCCAATTTTTTTCTTTTGTGATTCAGATAGAGCATGGCATTTTAAGCAACTTTCTAATTTACTCCTATTATCAAACTTTCTTAATTCTCTGGGTATCTTTATTTGAAATGCAAGAATTGAAGTTTAGATGCCGGCCCATTTTTGGTGAACAACCTGGGTTGTCCTTGCTGATTGGTGGATAAATTCATCCACCAATAAAAAAGTGCTATCCAGAGTCTGAACTAAAAAAAAAAGCTTAGATGCCTTCTTTTTCAAATAAAGATAGCAAGAGAACAAAGAAAAATTGATAATAGGAGTAAATTAGAAAGTTGATTAAAATTACATGCTCTATCTGAATCATGAAAGAAAAAAATTGGGTTCAGTCAGTGTCCCTTTAAAATAAAAATAACACTGTTCCAAGTGCTTGAAATTAGAGCAATTTCATTAAAACAAATTGGTTCAAAATTCTTCATCAGAAAGTTGGTAAATGATTGTATTCTAGTTATTTTATGTACTCAGCTCATTGAGAACCATAGTGTATTAGCTAGCGCAAGTCACGCACACGTTTCTCCTCTCCCCTCAATTCACACTTGTCAAGGACCTTTTTGTGTGTTTCCATCTTTGTTTTCTTTGCCCGCGCTGATCGTATAACAATATTAAAGCTTTGATTTACTCCTAATCTAAACAAGAAAATAAGTAACAATTAATTTCTGAAGTACCCTAGTAAATGCATTTATTCATAGAATCCTCTTCTTCGGACTTATACCGCTTTTCTTATGCATGGTTATTTTGCATGCCCGAATGGCTAATTGTTTAATGTGTGTTATTGTCACGATACTAGGGACTTCTTTTCAATGCTACACAAATGCTTTTTTCCATTCTACACGCTGCTGGGGAAGCTATTAATTACTGCAGCCTTTCTAAAGTATCTGTGTAATTTGCTTTAATTATGGTTATGTTTGTTGTGTTTTAGCAAGAAAGAGGAGCTATAATTAATTTTTCAGAGTTTTGGTTCATTATTATGAGTTTATGATGTAAGCTTTCTAAAATTTACTGCAAATTTTCTAGATCAACACAGGCGTGTTTTCTTTTGCAATAAATTACATGTATCAGATATATAAATTCAAAACACAAAAATGTACTGCAGGAGTTATTGCTTTGTATATTATTATGAAAACTATGCATTGTACAGTATTAATATGTTTTATGAATGAATTGCAATTAGGGTTGAAACCTTTTAGTAATTATAGTCATTAAAGGGGCACTGAAAACTAAAGTATCACACATAGGAAGGAGTTGCAATTCAATTTGCTATAAATATTTTTGCATGGAAAATGGTTAAAGGGACAGTAAACCCCCAAAAATGATTTCATTATTTAGATAGAGAATACAATTTTTTAAAAGTTTCCAATTTAATTCTATTATCAAATTTGTTTTGTTCTCATGTTATTCTTTGTTGAAGGGATACCTAGGTAGGTAGCGTGCACATGCCTGAAGCCCTACATGACAGGAAATAGTGCTGACATCTAGTGCTCTTGCTAAATGTATAACATTGTTGCAGAACCGCTGCCATACAGCGCTGTAGGCACGTGCACACTCACGAGCTTACATTCCAGCTTTTCAACAAAGGATAACAAGAAAACTAAGAAAATTTGATAACAGAAGTAAATTGTAAAGTTGTTTAAAATTGTATGTTCTTTCTGAATAATGAAAGAACATTTTTAGTTTTATGTCCCTTTAAGTGAAAAATGTTGTTTGCATTTAAATTTAAATCGACATAAAAATCCATTCACCATGAAGGTTTTCCGTATTTAAAACACAAAGGTGCAATTTCTTTCGAACATCTTCTTTGCAGCTGCAATATTGCAGAAGAGCCGCACTTCAGTACTGTCAAAGTCCTTCTGATAGAAATCCACAGTCTACTTCTTGATTTCAGATGCAGATTAAACCAAACCAGTATAATAGTTTTTTTTAAATGTTACTTTTTTAAATTTGAAAACACCAACAAAAAACAGACAAACAAAAAAAAAAATCAATACTTTTAAAACTACTACTACTAAAAGTGACAATATAGTGATTGAGCAAATGTGACCAGTATGTCCATAATGCCTACATACAATAAAGATGGTTTAGTAGGGATGAGGATGGATTTGGATTGCAACAGGCAATTGATTTCTTTCATTATTAAACTGGAGTATACAACTTTCCATTTACTTCTGTTTTTAATTGTGCTTCATTCTCTTGGTATCCTTTATTGAAGGAACAGCAATACACTACTAGGAGGTAGCTGAACACATCGGTAAACCAGTGATAAGAGGAATAAATATATATTTGCAGCCACCAATCAGCAGACAGCTCCCAGCACATGGGCCTACCTAGCAATGATTTTCAACAAAGGATACCAAAAGAACAAATCAAATTAGATAATGTATGCAAATTGCAAAGTAGTATGCTCTATATGAGTCATGAAATAAAATGTATGGGTTTCCTGTCCCTTTAAAAGGTATGAAAGGGGCATTGTATATATGTTACTTTTGGGTGATTTCCCAGCTGTGGGCTTTTAATACATAGATTCATTTTGCATTGTAACCACACACAAAAAACTTGAAAGATTTGACCAGAAGGCAAAAAGCCATTTCGGGAGCAAATTTGATAATATCAACATATTGGAAAGTTGTTTAAAATTATTTTCTATATCATATAAGTATAATTTTACTGTCCCCTTAATTACTATTTACATTTTGGTTCCTCTTTATTTATTAGCTGCATGTGTATTTGTATGTACGTTTGTGTGTTTATAAACAGACAGACAGAGACAGACAAACTAACAGACAGACAGATAGACATATGTTATATGTCATAAACTATGTTTAAGCTTTGTTTCATTTTAATGAGCTGGTGAATTTTTATAGAGAAGACAGCTTTAAAAACATTCCATGTGTCTCCTATATGGTTATTTGGACAATGGAAACAAAAATCTTTCTTACACCGTGCTTTTACCCTTGAGCTTTGGGGAGGTATAATCTATAAAACTCCTGACAGTCAATGCATTTCCTCTTCTACAAGAAAACATTATAATCTGTACAAAACTAGTTGAGGTAGAACAGCTTGTCTTGTCTCATGACCATGCATCAAAAGTCTATCCACACAGGACCCCCCCGGGACCTAACTTGCCAAAGTCCATTGGGCACAGACAGCTGGCAGCGTGTTCTATGTGCTGCCCATGCTTTTGCATCTATAAACTATGTTTCTGAGCTGAGCTGTCAATCCACCGTGAACATGAGACAAATGATCTCTATTTTGTTTGTTAAGCAGAGGGCTACATAGTGCACACACTTTGAAGGAATATTACCTTTGGAAACTGATGGCAACAACATTTTTACTCTATTTAAGTGTAAATCTAAAATTGAGTTAAATATTCATCAAAAATAGATTGTCTAATTTTGTTTCATGATTTCTGGCTGGTAATATGATGCTTATTCCAAAAATAGATCAAGAAAATAAAACTCATGGAACTCATAAGATACTGCTAAGGATGAGTTACTTATGTTTATATTTATATACTAGCAAGCAGAACTGCAGTATGAACATCAGTACAGATTACAGCAGCATATTCCAGTCTTCTCAGTGGTACAAATTAACATGATGCAATACACCAATTTTAAATAAGAAACCTTCTCAAGTCTGTAAAAAATGGTTTTAAATTGTTTCTGAATTACTTACATCCCTGCCAACATCTAATATCAGTGAGATCCTTCACAAACCCTATTCCAATCCACCGGAAACATTTTGTACAAGGGAAGAAGAAAGGTCACATATAAAAAAACATGATACAGGTGGAACGAGGAGATAAGTAAAGATGATGCTTAATTTTCTTTTCAACTCTTTGTTTTAATATAATGTGATGTATACTGTGCTGTTTGAGTGAGTTGATATAAATTACTACTGAAGTTTATGCAGTGATCCTTTCCGAATTTGAACAAGACTTATTGGTGTGCTGCTGGATCCAAGTTGTCTTATTGGTTAGCAAACAGGTATCAGAAATACTGTATGTAGTTGTGTGAGGACAGAAGCAGCAATTAGGTTTTTGAACACAAATAACCATCTTGGGTCCTCTGTTCAGGTTTCAAATCAAGACCACCGAGTTTGATGTATCCAGAACAAAAGAGACAAGTAAAAAAATATTCAAGGATTAGTAATGACAAAATAATAATACATAGCAGAGTCATAAATTACAGCAACTTCCATGGCTTCTACTCCTTTCACATGCCGCTCTGCTATGCTTTATATTTTTGTAATCGCTGATCTTTGTATTTTTTTTTTTTAGGAGATTATTTTGATTACATCCTTGTTTTTGAACAAAAGTCGTGTTCTTGTAGTCACATGAGTGTGTGAGAACCACAGCTGATAGCAGTTACAGGGTAATTAGAAAAAAGGTAAAATAATTGGAGAGAGGGTTATGGGCAAGGTAAAGGGATTAGTAATTTGCTTGTAGTCTAAAAAAGTAGTTTGTGTTTTGAAACGGACAACTTTTAGTGTGCCGAAGAGTGTAGATTAGTAGTAAATAAACATTTGTTAGGACTGTTAAAGGGACAGTTTACTCAAAAATGTTCTCCTCTTTTATTTGTTCCAATGATCCACTTTACCTGGAGTGTATTAAATTGTTTACAAGTATTTCCATTACCCTTATATTGGCATTTAAAATAGTTGATTTAGCCTGTGGTATCCCCACCTATCCTGAAAGTTTTTGGCCTTAAGGCCAAGCTGTGTAAACACAGCCAGTAGAAGAAATTACACTCTCAGTGGGGTATAAAAGAGATAAGGTAATACATTGCTACTTTTCCATTGTTCTCTCCAAGTATTGGTGATTGGTTTATGGACAGATATAAGATAAAGAAGCAGGATTATGTACACAATGTGATAAAGTAATGCGATCTGATTATACCTACAAGCCCAACCCATATTATTCGGATGTGGCTTCAAAGAACAAAATCAGCTAATTCATAAACACAAATAAACCTTAAAATAAACCTTAAAAATCTAATCTCATACATTTTTTACTCTGCAGTTTGTAAAAAAGTAATTGGAAACACATTAAGGGAAAATCAATTTTATAGTATACTGTCCCTTTAATGTTAAAGGGAGCAGAGATAACTGAATTTTTTGTTAGTGTAGCAAAACATGTAAGGGGTTGACAAATTTATTTCAAAATTAGTAGCAAGCAAAATATTGTGGTTCCAACTAAACCCTTTTAGGAACCATCAAAAGGGGATCTGTGTGTGTGTGTGTATATATATATATATATATATATATATATACACACACACACACACACACACACACAAAGAGAGAAGCACACTCACAGGAATGACCAACTAGCTCAATACTATTCTTAGCCTGTTCTATGGCGATTTACCACTCCACCTGGGTGCAGCTTCTTTTAGTCCAGTAATGCTTTTCACAGAGAAGAACTTTCCTGTAGTATATCAGTCTGATCCTGCCTATAACGGTCAGTCCAGCGCCGAAATACCAGGCAATTCCTCTCTGAACAAGGAACAAAGCAACCCCAGACGATCGTTGCACCCAGGTGGTATATCGCCATAGAACAGGCTAACAATGATATTGAGCCAGGTATTGTTCGTTCCTGTGAGTGTGCTTCTCTCTGTATGTATTTATTCTCCATATGGAAAAAAGGGGCAACCAGACGTGGACTCCTTGCTCAGTGTGCTTACAGGAATATGGCTACACTTCACTGACGAGGCCCAATGAAGGCCAAAACGATCGTCTCGGGTTGCTGTGTTCCTTGTTCAGAGAGGAATTGCCTGGTATTTCGGAGCTGGACTAACCGTTATAGGTGGGATCAGACTGATATACTACAGGAAAGTTCTACTCTGTGAAAAGCATTACTGGGCTAAAAAGTTGCACCCAGGTGGTAAATCGCCATAGAACAGGCTAACAATGGTATTGAGCCAGTTGTTCGTTCCTGTGAGTGCACTTCTCTCTGTATATATATATATATATATATATATATACACATAAACATAATATATAGTGAAGCAATCGAAAAACTTAAAAATTAAGGGTACACTTACAACAGCCATGGCTTCCTGACTCCATTTTCTTCAAAAATATAAGGGTGACAAATTACAATGATTAGTTTTATTTTGATTGGGTTTTCTTTTTAATCTTACAGTATATAAGCAAATCTGCACATGAATGTTTTACTGATTTATTAAAAGTTGCTGTAGACAGTTAAAGATCCAAAAGCAGCTGACATAGTAGTTGGAAGAAATGTAGCTAAATTAACTCTTCCTTTGTTGTGCTCTGAATATATAATGGAATATGTCAGTTCATAAAACATGAAAAAAGGGAAGTTGAATTGGCAAAATTGAGTAAAAAGGAAGATTTTTCCAATTTAAAATCTCCAGTTAATGTCTGTTCCTGGACATGACACAGGAATCCTACTTCCAAAGCCTATTATGTAAAGAGTATTCTGTATTAGAAGCAAAGAGAGATGTCTGCATATACAGTATAGTGTTTTTTTCAATACCCTCAATGGCTAGGTGCACACGCACATGTGACTTAAATGGCCCAATGAGTGAATGAGTCAATACAGTTTGCAGGGAGTAATTATTAGGGATGTGAGGCAGAATTGTTACTGCACAGTCCAAGAAAGGACACTAATTAGTAGATGTGTGCATTCTGCATTTTCAGTCACATTTTCGAAAAGTGGAAGTAGGAGACTATTTTTGGTGTTCGGCTCTTTTTGGAGTCAAATATCCTCTTGTGCAAGGAAAATACACTTAGATCTGTACAAAACCAGATCTTAGTGTGTCTCACTTGCACAACAGGATATTTGGTTCCGAAAAAAGCCGAATATCGAAAAAAAGACTCCTATGTCCACTTTCAGCAGTGAACGAAACTGCCAAATGCACACATCTACAAATTTGTGTTTTTTCCAATAATACTACCTTTTGATCAGTTTTAATGTAAAATCTATTAATGGTAGTATTTTATGAGAGGCACTGTCCTTTTTAACACAGAACCACTAAGCACATCAATCACAATTTAAATTTTAAACACATCTCCCACTTTTAAGTAGGCTAAATGCAGTGAGAATTTTAATTTTCTATAAAAAAGACTAACACACATTTCTGGATAAGCCCTATGATTCCCTTATTTGTTGCAAAAACTGTATAATTTTAAGGCAGGTGCATTTACATGTTCCACTAATTCAGCATCAGAATTGTTTCAGACTACATTAGCATAAAAAAACCTCATTAGAAAATGTATAGGAATTATAAGCTGTGCCTAAAAGGAAACTAAAACCAATTTTTTCTTTCTTTCGTGATAGAGCATGCAATTTTAAGCAACTTTCTAATTTACTCCTATTATCAATTTTACTTCGTTCTCTTGTTATCTTTAATTGAAAGCAGGGATATAAGCTTACAAGCCGGTCCATCTTTGCTTCAACACTTGAGTAGCGCTTTCTGATTGGTGGCTATATGTAGCCACCAATCAGCAAGCACTATTCAGGGTGCTTAACCAAAAATGGGCCGACTCATAAGCTTACATTCCTGTTTTTTTTAAAAAAAGATACCAAGAGAATGAAGAAAAAATAATAGTAGGAGTAAATTAGAATATTGCTTAAAATTGAGTAGCGCTTTCTGATTGGTGGCTATATGTAGCCACCAATCAGCAAGCACTACCCTGGGTGCTTAACCATAAATGGGCCAACTCATAAGCTTACATTCTTGTTTTTTTTTTAAAAAAAAAAGATACCAAGAGAATGAAGAAAAATTAATAGTAGGAGTAAATTAGAAAATTGCTTAAAATTGCATGCTCTATCTGAATCATGAAGGAAACAAATTTGGGTTTTGCAGCAATTTTTTTTCGTTATTTTGTAGTTCAGCTTAACTCATTTTGTTACATCTGATTCTGGTTCCTTGTGTAAACAAGTTCAGTGATGTTTGGGTAAAATGACAAAAAAAAAGTGAAGTGTAGTATTATGATGTTTATTTGAGTCAGCTAAATGTTTCTTGATAATTTCATCATAAACCATATTACAAATTACAAGTAGAAGGCAGGGGTGTATTTTGGGTTTAGAGGACAGCACAGCCAAAATTAAACCTAAATTAATTGAATAGAGAATGACATTTTAAACAGTCTTCCAGTTTTATTTCTATAAACATTTTTGCTTAGTTCTCTTGGTATCATTTGTTAAAGATTAATCATAGGTGAGTTTAGGAGCGTTCACGTGCCTTTAGCCATCTGGCGGCAGTATTTGCAACAATGTTGATATCAATGTTTTACATTGATACAAACACTTGCTATACAATGACACACGCACACTCCTTAACTCCTATCAACTTAGGTAGCTTTAGTCTTCAAGAAAGGATTACAATAGAAAAGAAAATTTGATAATAGAAGTATATTGTAACGTTGTATGAAATTACGCAAATTATGAACATGTTTTACTTAATCTATTGGGGTGCATGACCTGACTATGGTCTTGATGATTGAAAGCTCTCTGGGCTGGCGAGATTACTAAAGAATGCTCGCCAGTCCTTCTATTTCCCTGGTGGAATGATCTAAAGCCACTTTTTACCCTGATAACAGGGTGTCTAGCTAAGGGGTGTATACTGCATTTTTGTATGAAATGTGCACAACAAAATTCGTATTTTAAACATGATACAAAACAAATATTTGAACTATTCACACAAAAATAAGCAGGAAAAAAATGTATTGTTAAGGTGCATCAAAAACCGTAACAAAATTCTTCACCAAAAATCGTATGTTAAAAATAAAGTTAAAATTGTATGTAATTTGCACAGGAATAAATCAAATTCATTATGCATAGAGTAAATCGTAATTGTAATACACTGGATGTGAGAAAATCACAGAAATTTGAATTTATAAATACAAAAAGCAAAGCGTAATTGTTTTTTTTTCTCGTAAAATGGGCTGAACATGGGCGTTGCATGGGCATATATGAAAATGTCTCTCTAATCCCAGCGTAATTCTATAAAGATTTTCGCATTGCAGTTATAAATCTAATAGATAAACACATATATTCGAAAATATAGACGAATATAAGATGCTCAATGTAGAAAGCAGCATAATGTGAGTTATATTGGCTGCAGGATTTTAATTTTAATGTGCTCCCCCTGCTCCCTGCTAACTTCACTCTAAGGAGCGAAGTGTCCCTATCCAGCGAGCTCCAATACTTTTAATAGGAGCCATCTCGCCAATCGCAGGGACTGACCCTTTTTACAATCATTCCACTGGGGCAGCCTTGTGAGAGTCGGCGAGAAAAAGTGTCTTTGAGCAGGCGAAGTTTATATCATTGAGCCCTATGTGTTCCCTGGTCTCTGTTTGCGAGAGAAATGTGAGGCAAATTTAACTTAAAAGGACATTAAAGGGACACTAAACCCAAATATTTTCTCTCATGATTCATATAGAGCATGCAATTTTAAGCAACTTTCTTATTTACTCCTATTATCAATTTTTCTTTGTTCTCTTGCTATCTTTATTTAAAAAGCAGGAATGTGATGCAGAGGAGCCGGCCCCTTTTTGGTTGAGAACCTGGGTTATGCTTACTTTTTGGTGGGTAAATGTAATCCTCTAATAAGCTAGCGCTATCCATGGTGCTGAACCTTAAATGGACTGGCTGCTAAGATTTACATTCCTGCTTTTTAAATAAAGATAGCAAGAGAATGAAGAAAAATTGATAATAGGAGTAAATTAGAAAGCTGCTTAAAATTTCATGCTCTATCTGAATCTTGAAATAAAAAAAATGGCTTCAGTGTCCCTTTAAATATCTCTAAATTGTACTTAAAAGGACATTTAATATCTCTTAGTTTTGTGCAAAAGTTGTTCTTGTCACTCTTTCCCTATCAAGGCCAAAAAGCAAACCTAGAATGCAAAATGCTGCAAATGCAATAGCTGGTTTATTAAGCAAGTTGCAGCATTTTCTAAAACTAGGTTACAGAATTTGCTTTTTGGCCTGTAAAAGAAAAAAGAAAAAAAATATATGATATAGGAAGAGGTAAAGATAAAATTGCAGTATTGAGAAATGCCTTTTTGAAGAAGACAGTAGGGCAAAAACAAAACAGATGTGCAGATTACCAAGTAAGGAGTCTAGAAAGCATTTACCGTATATGGACAACAGCTTTGAAAAGCATACAAAAAGCAGTGTGATTGATAAACATTTGGCAGATAATCATTATTAAAAAGTAGTAAGGTACAAAGTGATAAGTGTTTAATGTAGTGTTAGGGGTTAGTTTATGAGTATAAAATAAGTGAGATTGCTCACAATTCCACCATTCGTCTCCACAGGACTCCAGAGTTAGCCCTTCTAATGATTTTTTTTTCTTTCTTCAACAGATTTGCATAGCTCAGTTGGAAAGAACATTTTCAAAGCTGCATGGCGTGAAAATATCGATATAAAAAGCTTCCATTCAATAAATTCACCCACGTTCTTTATTCCACACTGAGGTGCAAATGCACATCTATTTATGCTTATGATATACAATGTCCACCTCATGTTTTTTGTTTTTTTTGTTTTTGTGTTGTTTTTTTTAAAGGATCAGTGTACTGAGATTTCTTTCTCTCCTTTATTTCTTTATTTCTTTATTTCTTTTACTTGCAGAAGTGTATTAAAGGAGCACTAAATGCAGTACAATTACATAATTAACAAGGGCATAATAAAAAAACAATGCAATTACACCTACTCTGAATTTCAAATAAGCATTAGATATTTCTCTGGCAAATGTATTTGTTCTCCAGTTTTCTAGCCCCTTGTATCATGTGACAGACATCAGCCAATCCCAAACTAGTATATGTATATCCTGTGAGCTTGTGTTCGTTATCAGTAGGATCTTGTTCCCCAGAAACTGTGTATATAAAAATACTGTGCATTATTTGATAGTGGAAAAAAAAATGACAAGTGTCTTAAAACTGCATACTCTTTCTAAATCATTAAAGTTTATTTTGACTTGAGTGTCCCTTTAAATAGCATGTTGTATCCCCACTTATTACAGACAAATCCAATACAATAGAAAAGCTCTGTAAAAAATGAACAGAATAAATCCTGCCCCCAGTGGGAGTAGGACAGAGAAATACTAAAATGTTCATCTTCCATTGTTCTCTCTACTCATTGCTGTTACTGTTTATACATTGAGAGATAAGATAAGGAAGATTTTGTGAATATATATAGAGAGAAAATATAAGATCTGATCTCCATGCAAGCTTGGCCCATTTAATTCCATATATGGCAAAACAAAAGTAAACAAAGGGAGCACTTTATCATACATTTAAAAACTGTGTGTAGGGTATACACAGTAAGAGATATGGAGGATTTTGTGAATAAATAGGGCTAGATTACAAGTGGATCACTAATTTCATGTGCGCCTGTAAAGAGGAAAATTCTGCCGTTTATGGGTGCACATTAAATAACCAGCTATTACAAGTGGCTGGTTAATTCTACTGCGAGCTGGTGCAATTAGTGCTCAGAAAATTAACCAGAGGTGAGACCTCTGGTTAAGTTTAAATATGTCCCCAAGTACCGTTTAAAATAAAAAAGTAGCATCTTTATTTTTTTAAATAAGAACAGCAGTTTTATGGGGTTAAAGTGAGGGGATAAAAAGAGCCTTTACATTGCGGTCTATGGGGACTGTGATTTCACTTGAAATATATATTTATATATACATGTATATTTAAAATTTGCTGTTCATTGCTGCGTGACTTACCCCCTCCGCTACGCTAGGTTGGAGCCCATGGAAGCGCGCTATCATGAGCGCAAAGCTTCCATGCAATGCGAACGCGAGGTTGCAAATGCATTACGCTTCACCTATAATACCATCGCACATTTGAGTGGGCAGGTATTACGAGTGGAGCAAATATATCCCACTTGCAAAAGCGCAATTTTGCCGCTCCACTCGTAATCTGGCCCATAGAGCAATACGCTAATAACAAAAGTAAACTAAATGGAGCAATTTATCATAGATTTAAATACTGTGTAGCTCATATAACTCATTAGTCATAAGTCATTAGAACTATAGTAAAGGGAAACCAATGATATAGTACACTTTCCCTTTAATGCATACTTTAGTTGTCTTCTTTGTGCATTTTGCTTATATGTAGTTATTTCAACATGTGTACATTATTCATTTCATAAAATGCCATAGAATAAAGGAAGTTTCTGAAGGTCATCAAACTATGAGATCCCTGTAATTTAAATAAACAGTGTACTGTAGAATTGGACTCTCCTTAATGTGTTTCCAATTACTTGTTATACCAGCTACAGAGTATGCAATGTATAGGAAATTGTTCCTTTAGGTATATCTGGTATATGAAATAGCTTTTTTGCTAACCGAAACCACAACCAAATAAAATGGGCTGATCTTGTAGGGAAAGGATACCTCATTATGTTATCTGTCTAATTATTTGCATAACGTCCTTATTATCTTTATTACTGTTTACTCAAAGGTCAATGCTTTGAAAGAACAATAGAAAATGAACATTTTAGTATTTCTCTGTCACCCCACTGGGAGTATCATTTCATCTAAACCTTCTTGAATACAGGTTGCTGTTTTTTTTGTGTAACCAGAATTTTAGAAATATTCAGTATGGGTAAGGAAAAAATAGGCAGAATCAGCTATTTTAAATAAGAAAATAAAGGTGAAGGAGATATTTGTAAACAATTTAATACTCTCCAGTAGGCAAAATGAATAATTGAGAACACATTTAAGGGGAGAAAATATTAGTGTACCCTGTCCTTTTAAATCTTAAAATTATGGGGGGGGTGGGGGTTAAAGTAAAAGTAAACTTGCCTGGTTAGCGATCCTGAGTAACAGTCTTTGTGAAAAATAAATATAACTTTCATTCATCGTTTTTGGTAAATGTAGCTGTAATCAAAGTTATCACTAGAATTATTAGATATTTTCAACTCTCTAAATTCAACACGTCATTTTCTTTTTTTTTTACCTCCTGGTCACATTTTTTAAACAGCCAATTGAAAATCTGGCCGTTAGACGGCCGTGAAATCACGTCATCCGCCTACTTCGTAATCTACGCATGCGCAAATATTTTACCCGACACTATTATATCAGGAGCGCGCTCCAGTTTCGCACATGCGCATTTGTTTTCTCTGACCATGAAATGAAAACGTCATCGGCATTGATGTTAAACTGTGAAACTGTGAATTTTAAACTGTTAAATTGATGTTAAACTGTTAAACTGTAAAGCACATTGCATTATCTGGGCAGTAACTTGACAGAGACATATCGGATTAGCGCATGCACAAAACAAATTTTCATCGTGCACGTGCTTTTGAGTTACGTATAGAGTGGGTGGGACCGCTCTATACGTCAGAGCTCCAAAAGATAGGAAGTAAAGTATGGGTGGAGTTCGGATGATAACGGTAGGGAAATTACATATGTTTAAAAACTTACAATAATTGAAAAATATATTAAGTTAGCGATCTTAATAGATTAAGGTAGTGGAATAAAATAATCTGTTTGAAAGGGACTAACTTTACTTTCACTTTAAGTTTGAAGTGAACGCTGCAGACTTCACTAGCCTGATCTTGCCACATATCTCTCCCTAACTGGGTTCAGCAGAAATAATAAGATAAGAAACTGCAAAACAATGTATATTTTGCTAATAAAACAACAGTGCTTATCCTTATTTACTTAGAATAAAAAGTCTAGTTTGGCTCCTCCAAATAAGGCAAATGGTTTAGAAGGTTAGCTACTGAAAAACAATTGCAGCAAAATGTGGTGTTGCACTGTTTATACATTAAAACATGTTTACTATCATCTAGTGTGCTCATTTATTGCAATATTGCTAACAAATTTTGTAATTACAAAGTGTTTGCTATTCCTCTACGTAGACCCTTTTGAAGTAGCTTGATTGACTTACTACATTATCCACCAACCAGCACCTGTGTACGCTGTGAGACGATCACTGGGCCAGCATACATTTGTTTTAAAAAATAGGTAAAGTTGTCTTGTTTTCAACTTTACTAAATGTGTTACAGAGTAGCCTTCAATAGTATGCTGTGGTTACGGTAATTGTTTGACTCTTTAGAATGATAGCTACAGTATATTACAATCATCTGAAACAAAAGGAGCCTGCAGTAATTTCCCCTCTGTACTACTGGTGGGATTAAAAAACAAGATGGTGATAGGTATTGGTTGCTATCAGTGTTCATAGATATGCTCTACAAACCCTATACACATTAATAATTGCCATCTGTATTGCTTCATAATGTATTGCACGTTTAATGCAATGATAGTCCAACATCACTATAATAACTAAACAGCAGGGCAGTTGAGAAGACATGATGAATCAAAACATATGTTCAGTCATCAATGAGTAGTTAATAAGTTTGAGGACCCAGCCACCTGATGACAGCACCGTCAAATGACCTAGTTCAGTCTGTCACATTGTTCAGATTCCTCACTCTGAAGTTGGCAACTCCTAGTCAAAACAAAAACACACTCATTATAAGCAACGCCAATAAGACACCAATGTATAGCTTTCAAAATACTTCATGACAATAAAAAATTGGCATATCTATAATGTACAGGCATTAACACTGGCCTAGATTACAAGTAGAGTGATACATTTTTTTGCTCATGAGTGCTAACTGCGCTCATGGTAAAAAAAATAGTGCTCTCAAGTTAGCACTGGTATTATAAGTTAAAAGTAAAAAGTTAGTGCACGAGTGAAAGACTCAGGCACACTAACTTCAGGACTTCGGATATTGCAAAGTCGATAACTCCCTTACCCCATAAACTTCTATAGGGTGCGCTAAAGAAAACCTGTTTTATTTATTGCTCACGTGCAATTCTTATGTTCTTCACTAAGAAGAAAATATCCTTTAATTTAAATAAATATATATCTATACCTACTGTATATATCTATGTGAATATATACATATTGTTGTGCGGCATCCGCTGTAGCGATCATGTCCGTCCGCACTTTCATAAATCGGCCCCAAAAAGTAAATCAATATTGAAGCACCAAAACACATTGCTCAAAGTGCAAAGAGAGGGCTACATCGACCCACTCAAGTATAATGCACATACATTAAAATCAAGAGACCGATCACGTGACTAACGTAAAGCAACAGTATAAAATACAGGCAAAGCATAATAGTGCAGATTATAGCAGACCTACTACACCCTGACTGTGTACAGAACCCCACTGAGTACAGGGAGGTAGAACCTGTGCAGACAAATATCGAAGGGGATACAAGTTGTCCGATATAAACACACTATATACATGATAGTTAATCAGAGCAAGACAAGTAGCATGTTCATATATGCAGAGCACAATAACTTAAAAAAGTAGCTTGAGTCAGTCTATGGGGCATATTTATCCATGTGCGAGCGGACATGATACGAAATAGCGTATCATGTCCGCCGCACATCGATAAATGCCGACAGCATACGCTGTCAGCATTTATCTTTGCACTAGCAGTTCTTGTGAACTGCTGGTGCAATGCCGCTCCCTGCAGATTCGCAACCTATCGGCCGCTAGCAGGGGGTGTCAATCAACCCGATCGTATTCAAATGGGTTGATTTCTGTTTGTGGCCTCAGAAACAAGGGGCATCACGTTCCATACGGAGCTTGATAAATATGCCCCTATATGTAAAACGAACTCCAAAATGTCAAGACCTCCAGGATAAAGGCAGCATATATGTAAACAGTTAGGGAAATCCAAGCACCCACTGGATCTTCTATAACATGTTTATCACTGATATTTCGGGGATATTCCAAATACCCTTCCTCAAACTGAAGAAGTGGATTCAGAATATCCTCGAAATCTCACTAATAAACACGTTATTATAGAAAATCCTGTGTGTGCTTGGATTTCCATAACTCTATATACTTCGCTTAGCACCTGTACAGTTGGCGATTAAAGAGGCAGATTCAAAGCTTTTTTGTCTAAATATATATATATATATATATATATATATATATATATATATATATATATACAGTATAGTATATATATATGTGTGTGTATATGTATATATGTATTCATTTGTGTATATATGTATGTATGTGTGGACATACATATTTGCACATTTACACATATAAACACATAAATACACATATATAGACATTGATACATTCACAAATAAAAATATTTATACATACAGATCTCTGATGAAGCGCATCTGAGCATGCGCGAAACACGTCAGATCCTTTGCACCTGCCCTGTACACTGAATAGTGCTTCACCTGTAAAAGCTTGAATAAACCACGTTTGGTTATCAATTCTACGAGTCCTTGTTCTTTTTGGCTTACACACATATATATATATATATATATATATACACACACACACACATTGGATATATAACACTTTATAACCCTTTTAAAACCTTTTTATTAATATAAATGTTATATTTTTTATTTAAAATGTTTATCTATAAGTGTAATACTTTATTTTAATAAGTTTTACTTGTGTTTTGTGTAAAAAAAAAAAATTAACCCCTACTCTTTCCTTCAGGTTATGCTAATTCTTCCAGCGCTGTTTGGGTTTTCGCTACAGCGCAACCCATAACTTTCCTGATTGTAATATCAACGCTATTTAATGAGGCTGTGATGTCAGTTGAAAATAATGGGTGGGCTAGAGCGATGTCAGATGTGCTAAACTTCCTTTGGTAAATCTGATTTATCATGGGCTTGTAATAGCAAGTTACACATTCATTTTAGCAAGGTCTTTAGATACTGCTTATCACGTCCCGCGCTAACATTAGCGTGCCACTTGTAATCTGGCCCATTATTAGGTTGATTATAATGAAGATACTGGCCCCATACCTTTAAATGCTTGCCATGCCACAAGAATGCTAGCCAAGTAAAGCAACTCTCTTTTTTAGGACTTACTGCACAAGGTTAATTCAGGTTTCATGGTTCTTTTTATTCAAGTGGTTTCTTCCTCTGGATTTAATCTAATGTGACGGAACTGATCTCCCGGCCTGCAAGTAATCATTCTTATATCCACAGGCAATCCTTTGTTCAACACCAGTCCGTTAATAGAATCTCCCGCCAGGCTATATGTGAAATATTGAATACAATAAAATAATAATTCAACAGAACCCACTAGGATGTACAAAGATCTACTTTCATGTGATGTATCTGCTCAGTTATATTGTGACACATAGGCAAAACATAAGGGGATATAATGCTGCATAAGAATAAAAATGATTGTACTGTTGACTGTCTATACTATATTTTTACTTCCCTTCAAATGGTTAGACAAATAGTTCAAATAAACTTTGAACTGTCAATGCTCTATTGGTCCAGAGTTGAAGGCAGCTGAGCCAATCATGGGCAGCATATGTGGGTAGCTGCTAATTACTGCTATGTTTAACACAGGAGTAGTAAGGCATTGCTGTTTCAGAGCTTTGTCTATTCATTCAGCCTTTGTTTAGTACAGGAAGGTATAGTGCAATAAGAAAATGCTGTAACAGATAAGAGCATTTTTTTTTAATCTTTAGTCCTAAAAATGTAAGTATATAAAATAAAGTTAGCTTTAAACAACACAAACCATTGTACAATAATGCCCTTAAAGGGACAGTATATACCTTTTTATTACAACGTTATTAGAACAGATAAAACCGTGTTTGCTGCAATTGTTTTTCAATGGTCAAAAGATATTGTCATTATGTTAACAAAAGCTTTGTTTTTTGGCTTCAGCAGAAATTATTAGATCACAGGCTGATACAGATAAGATACAGATATTAGGAAAGGTTAGATTTGTGATGTCCGTAATGTGCTCTTTCACTTTTCACTCCATACCTCATAATGACAAATCAAAAAACAGATTTATTAAAAAGAAAAAACTGTAATATCACATTGATATATTTATTCAGACCCTTAGCTCACGTCTTTTTGGGTATGATGCAACAAGCTTTGCACACGTGGATTTGGGGATTTTCTGCCATTCTTCTCTACAGATCCTCTCAAGCTCTGTCAGATTGGATGGGATCATCGGTGGGCAGCCATTTTGAGGTCTCTTCAGAGATGTTCAATTAGTCAGAGCTCAAGGACATTCACATAGTTGTTCCTAAGCCACAGTTGTCTTGACTCTGCGCCAAGACAGAATATTAGCAAACCATCACTGATGCTTTGCAAACCTTGTAGACCCCACATTGCCAAATAATTTTAGTGCCATATAAATAACTCAGACCACACAAAGTTTCTGGTATGAAAGGCTGCAACATGTTTTCAAATTTAACAAGTAGTTCTAATAATTTTTACAAGCCTCAAACATTGAAGCCCACCAACAGTGTTTGCCCTGCTCTACAAAATGTGCTTTCCCCAGACAGGCAGCCACCCAAACATATAGGCCCCAATTTATCAAAGTCTGGCGGACCTGATCCAATACGCTCGCCATATTCAGCATTGCACCAGCAGCTCACAAGAGCTGCTTGTGCAACGCCGCCCCCTGCAGACTCGCGGCCAATGGGCCGCCAGCAGGGTGGTGTCAATCAACCCGATCGTACTCGATTGGGTTGATTTCAGGCGATGTCTGTCCGCCTGCTCAGAGCAGGAGGACAGGTTATGGAGCAGCAGTCTTTGTGACCGCTGCTTCAAAACTGCTGTTTCTGGTGAGCCTGCAGGCTCGCCAGAAACACGGGGCATCAAGCTCCATACGGAGCTTGATAAATATGCCCCATAGCCATGAAGGGCAGGAGCTTCTTCTTGCCATTTTGTTCTAGTGTCCTTCCCCTTCAGACCGCCAACTCTTAAACCACTACATTGCCCAGACCCCTGATCTAACACTGACCCCCTACATTGCCTTCAATTGGGATCAAATAACCACTTATTTGAATTTTTAATACAGGGTTTCCTCTGGATGGGGTTATACCCCAAAGTTGCTTGCTGAGCTGCTACCCAGCCTCTCATAAGAAAGTTTTCTTTTTAAATCTTGTGCCACTAGGTGATAAAACCAATCAAAAGCCATACTAACCACTGATAAATAGTAGAGTGGCATAGCTGTCTGCTCAGGCTCCTGGGTAATTGTAAAGATTGGCCATACGGGTTTATAGGAGCAAATATGTTCAGGTGTATTTTAAAAAAAATAAATAAAAATAGCCTAAATAAGATCAGGGATGAATTGCTAATAGAGATGTGCATTTATTTTTGGACAAATGCAAAAAACGGACTGGAATAACAAACTGCCACCTACATGAATTAAAAGAATAATGCATGGATGTATCATGCATTATTCTTTCAATAAAAAAACTACAAATATAAAGACTTCATTAGCCTCATAACCACTTCCCAAAAAACCCTTGCACTTAACTCCATCTGCATCAAACCCCCTAACTGCCTGACCCTGCACCCCAACTTAACCCATTAGTGGCATTGTAGGAGTGCAACTGTTATAGGGTTATGGTTGGTGGGAGATCCAGTGGTCTAGGGGTTAAGTATTGTGGAGGGTTTATGGGGTAATAAATAGTAGGTTTATTACTTGTTAGATTTACTGCAGGTCATTCTATTTGTTTTTAACTAGTTTCATTAGAAAAATATGCTAACAAATTTCGTACAAAACAAATGAAGTGCTCGACAAACCAAATTTCTTGATACATTTGGAACAAATTATTTGTCTGAATCGAATCTATTTCTAATTGCTAAGCACTTTTGCAAAACGTAATGATGTGCAGAGAATATTTTTTCTGCATTAGCTGTCCATTTATAACACAACAGAAAGCTATACCTCCAGCTTAATATCCCAAAAGATACTATGTTTACTGTGGCGGGACATAAAAATGAGCACATGTAGTGCGCCTAAACTTTGATTCCATAACAACATTGCTTATATTTATTGCTATTTACTTATGGGAACAAAATAATATATGACATGGGCACTTACTTTCCTGTCCACAATACTTGTGCTACTAGTCAGTTCAGGGGGGGAAAAAACTGTAAAAAGACAAAGGAATTACGGCAGCAACAAGCAGAGGAAAAGTAGATTAAAAGTAAAATACTTTATTTGAACATATGTTAAAAAGCCAATTTGGCAAAAAGTACAAGGGTAGCAGTTGAAAAAACCCTCCTTACATGTTTCGTGCCTATGCTCGGCACTTAATCATAGGAGTGTGATGTGATAGTACAACCCCGGCTATTTAAAGGGGGAGTACCCAATGATGGTAAAGCTATAGAAACACCTGTGGAAAATAGTGTTAAAACTGCTTACCCTCACCTGCACTATCAATGAACACAGAAAAGTATATTACATTTGAAAAAACGTATATATATATATATATATATATGTATTTAGGCTTAAATACTTTTTGAAATGTACCAATACACATATTTAACCAACACTTCCAACACAATATTATGTCTTTATAAATGCAGATTCAGAGTGAGCTCTTACAGCAGAACTATGCTTATTGTATGTATTAAATATATCCAATGACTACAAAAAGGATGGGAAAATGTACTCAGATTTTCTTATTAATATTTTTTAACTTAATCCATTATTTATGCATTCCTTGTTAGGCTAGGTATATAATATTTAATATTTGATAATGAATATAAATGGAATATCTATCCCAAATTCAATATTTCAGAAAAAATATAAATTTCTATATACACTATTAACACTATTAAGCAACGGACCTGATCAAAATTCTTGTGAATTAAAACTTAAATAGAAGGGCAAAAGGATTTTTTATATATATATATGAAAATATTTAATATATCAATTATTCCACATAATAAGACATATCCCATTCCCTATTCAAACCCTGTGGTGCTATTGTTTTAAGTTTATATATCCAAAATAATTCACGTTTAAGCAACAATTTTTGTTTGTTCCCCCCTCTGATGGGTGACTGAATCTTGTCAATGACTTTAACAGTAATATGTGCTATGTGAGTCATATGTGTTTGATTGAAGTGAACTGCTACCGCCGAATCTTTGTTATAGTTTTTCGTGTCCCTAATGTGTTCCCTAATTCGCGATCGGAGCTCCCTGGTCGTCTGACCAATGTATTGTAGGGAGCAAAGAGAACATTCTATTAGATAGACCACGAATTCTGTCTTACAATTTGCATAGAATTCCATATTATATCTTTCATGTGTTGTTGAGCTAGTAAAGGTATCACTTTTTTCTATGACTTCACATGTAATGCATGGTCTAGTGCCACATTTATATGTCCCCTTAGTTCTTATCCAGTTACTCCCCTGTTTATTTCTTTTGGTTGTATTTACCATACTGGGGACCAACCTGGTTCCCAGTGTAGGGGGCTTTTTGGACACAAATTTGCATGTTTGAAAAATGTTACCCAAAGCTTCATCTTCCTTTAATATATGCAGATGTTTTTTAAGAATAGCTGAAATTTCATTACATTGTTTGGAATATTCAGTAGTAAAAACAATTTTATCCTTGCTGAAATCCTGATCTGCTCTTTTCTTGGATGTTATTACTTCACTTTGGGTTTTATACTTAATCTTCTCATGTGATTCATTAAGAATTTTCATCGAATATCCTCTCTGCTTTAATCTATTTGTAAGATCAGTACATTGTGTATTAAATTTCTCATTACAGTTAGTATTTCTTCTCATTCTGATATACTGAGCTTTGGGAATTGATCTGATTAGATGTGGGGGATGACAGGATTTGGCATGGAGTATGGTGTTTCCGGCTGTTGGTTTACGGTATGTGTCGGTTAATATTATACCTCTTTCTGGATCACCTATGAGTTCTAAATCTAAGAAACATATTTTATATTGTTGTAATTCACCTGTGAATCTAAGATTTAAGTCGTTAGTATTCACATACTCCAAGAAAGTGCTTAATTCAAGTTTATCCTCCACTATAAATATAAGATCATCTATGAATCGCATATACTGGATAATGTGCTTTGCAAATGGGTTAGACAAGGTGTAAAGGTATAGATCTTCCCACCATGCTACA
The DNA here is from genome assembly GCF_027579735.1 of Bombina bombina. Lineage (NCBI taxonomy): Eukaryota > Metazoa > Chordata > Amphibia > Anura > Bombinatoridae > Bombina > Bombina bombina. The sequence continues at coordinate 440,095,779 of NC_069501.1, read as the reverse complement.
TACAGTTTGGCAAACGAGGGGGCAAATTTTGCCCCCATCGCTGTGCCGCAAACCTGCACGTAATATTCATTATTGAACATGAAGAAATTATGTTTCAATAAAAATTCTATAATTTCACAGAAGAATAATTTGAATTCTAAAGAGTAACGTGTGGCTGTATCCAAGAAGTATCTGATAGCTTTTAATCCTAGTGCATGGGGTATACTTGAATAAAGAGAGGTGGCATCAATAGCCACCCATCTAAACTCCTTATTCCATTCAATGTGTTCCAAACACTTCAACAAATGTGTTGAATCACGTAGATAGCTGTTAAGGCTTTTAACCAAAGGCTGGAGTATAGAATCTACCCATTCAGACAATGGCTCAAACATAGAGCCAATGCCTGAAATGATAGGTCTCCCTGGAGGAGAGGTCATGTTTTTATGTGTTTTAGGCACATGATGGAATATAGGCACTAAAGGATAATCCAGTATCATATTTTTTTACCTGTTCCTCAGTGAAGACATTGATAGCTATACCCTGTTCAACTATAGAATGTAATTTAGCCTTAAATATCTGTGATGGATTTCTATCCAGCTTTCTGTATGTTTTAGTGTCTGACAGTTGTCTGTAAGCCTCCTTGCAGTAGTAGTCTTTATCAAGGACTACTACATTACCACCTTTATCAGATGTTCTTATCACAATACTATCATTCTGTTGTAATTTTTGTAGTGCTTTAAATTCTGCTTTTGTAAGGTTTGGTTTCCCTTTGTTTTTATCTGCATTTCTAAATCTAACAAATCCTTCTGGACTCTCCTCTGGTACATATTTATATATGGGCCCCTAAAGTTAGTGGGATAGAACTCAGACTTCCCCCTCTTGGGCGGCTGTATATCACGGTCCTCTGGACCATAGTTATCTTCTAGAGATTTCAATTCATTTAGTGTTATACAGTCGTCAAATTTTAGGGTCCCCGAGCACATCTCATCTAAAATTCTATGGTCAACCATTGAATCTGGATTATCATTCTCACATGCTCCTAAATCTGATTCTTCCTTTTGCAAATTAAAAAAGCGTTTTAATGTCAATTTTCTAACAAATTTGTTAATGTCAATGATAGTTTTGAATGCTGAAAAGGTGTTAGTAGGGGCAAAGCCCATTCCTTTGCTCAGTAATGATGTTTCTTCCTCTGTGATTTCCAATTTGGACAGATTTAATACCGATAGTCCTTCTTGTGTGATTTTCTTTGAGACTTTCTTGACTCTTCTGCCGGCCCTCCTTGTGCGCCTCCTAAAGGGACAGCTGATATGTCTTTATCATTAACTTTAGGACGTTCAGCTGTATCTTCTTCCCCATCCGTGTCACTTTCACTGTCACTCAGGACCTGTAACGACAAGAGGGGGCAGGAAGGAAGAAGTATAGACTTAGAAGATTTAGAAGAAGATGAAGTGTTAGAATAGAGAGGTGGTGAAGAGGGGGGAGAGAGAGATCTTGGCCCCACAGGCCAAGAGGAACCACTTCCATCAGACACATATGATTCCTGATCTGAAGTATCAGTTGAAGAAAAGGCAACTTTTCTTTTAGACTTGTGCTTCAAGATTGGCTTTGGAATAACAACTTCAGCATTTTCTGTGGATAATGCTTGATTCTTTTTGCCTCCTTGTGGCCGAAAGGACCTTCTTCTTGGTCTTTCTGAAATCTTGACCAATTGTACACCTTGTTATTGAGGTAGTCCTCCATGTCTCTGTTGAATTTGTTGCCTTTTCTCTGTGCCAGTTCCCCATCTGTTTTTTCAATTTTCGCTTTTAGATTACTTTTAAATTCTCCATATTTAGTATCTGATTTCAAGGTTTTCAGATCCACTTTGATGTTATCAATTTTAGATTTGAGATTGTCTCTCTTTATAGTTTTGCTTCTAATAACAATGTCCATAAGTGTGAGTGAACACTTAGTTAGTGCTTCATTCCATTCTGTCTGGAGGTCTGGATTTCCTAAGTCAAAGGAGGGGTATTTTTTGATTCTCAGACCCCTTGGTACTCTTGTAGCTTTAATGTAGTGATTGAAAGAAACAACATCCCACATTAATCTGAGATCTGTTAATAAAAGTCTCTCTAATTTGATAAATTGACTCTTTATATCACTCTGACCCCCTCCAGAGTGTTCAGCAGTATTAAAGATGGTATCAAAGAAACTTTGGCGGTGTTGTACATTGAAAAATGATTTGTGAGAGCTTGTACCCTCATTTTCCATATTGATAGATAGTGCTGTGTGAGGGTTAAAACCAAAAACTCTGCTGCAATACCCTGTATTAACTCTGCTATGCCCCTATTGGAAGTGCTCCACTATTAACCCACATATAAGTGAAAAATAAAACTGCTTTTTGTGATGTGCTGTTTTGTGCTTATGTTAATAACAATCTTCTTAGATAAGTTAGTCCATAAAAGACAAAGCCTGTTTGTTGTGCAATCAAATGTGAGCCATCGCTCCTGCTGCACATTAAAGGCATACAAATATAACCAAGAAAACCGTTTTTTTCTTCTTTCTTTTAAACAATAAATTCAGCGATATCTGTTAAGCAGTTATTTGACAAAAAAGTTCATTTACTACAAATCCATTTGTTCATTTCGGACCGAGCTGGTTACTGGAATACTCCTCTGAAACTGTCACGAACGGCGTACCAAACATGCAAATTTGTGTCCAAAAAGCCCCCTACACTGGGAACCAGGTTGGTCCCCATTATGGTAAATACAACCAAAAGAAATAAACAGGGGAGTAACTGGATAAGAACTAAGGGGACATATAAATGTGGCACTAGACCATGCATTACATGTGAAGTCATAGAAAAAAGTGATACCTTTACTAGCTCAACAACACATGAAAGATATAATATGGAATTCTATGCAAATTGTAAGACAGAATTCGTGGTCTATCTAATAGAATGTTCTCTTTGCTCCCTACAATACATTGGTCAGACGACCAGGGAGCTCCGATCGCGAATTAGGGAACACATTAGGGACACGAAAAACTATAACAAAGATTCGGCGGGTAGCAGTTCACTTCAATCAAACACATATGACTCACATAGCACATATTACTGTTAAAGTCATTGACAAGATTCAGTCACCCATCAGAGGGGGGAACAAACAAAAATTGTTGCTTAAACGTGAATTATTTTGGATATATAAACTTAAAACAATAGCACCACAGGGTTTGAATAGGGAATGGGATATGTCTTATTATGTGGAATAATTGATATATTAAATATTTTCATATATATATATAAAAAATCCTTTTGCCCTTCTATTTAAGTTTTAATTCACAAGAATTTTGATCAGGTCCGTTGCTTAATAGTGTTAATAGTGTATATAGAAATTTATATTTTTTCTGAAATATTGAATTTGGGATAGATATTCCATTTATATTCATTATCAAATATTAAATATTATATACCTAGCCTAACAAGGAATGCATAAATAATGGATTAAGTTAAAAAATATTAATAAGAAAATCTGAGTACATTTTCCCATCCTTTTTGTAGTCATTGGATATATTTAATACATACAATAAGCATAGTTCTGCTGTAGGAGCTGACTCTGAATCTGCATTTATAAAGACATAATATTGTGTTGGAAGTGTTGGTTAAATATGTGTATTGGTACATTTCAAAAAGTATTTAAGCCTAAATACATATATATATATATATATATATATATATATACGTTTTTTCAAATGTAATATACTTTTCTGTGTTCATTGATAGTGCAGGTGAGGGTAAGCAGTTTTAACACTATTTTCCACAGGTGTTTCTATAGCTTTACCATCATTGGGTACTCCCCCTTTAAATAGCCGGGGTTGTACTATCACATCACACTCCTATGATTAAGTGCCGAGCATAGGCACGAAACATGTAAGGAGGGTTTTTTCAACTGCTACCCTTGTACTTTTTGCCAAATTGGCTTTTTAACATATGTTCAAATAAAGTATTTTACTTTTAATCTACTTTTCCTCTGCTTGTTGCTGCCGTAATTCCTTTGTCTTTTTGCATTACAAGCAGCGGAACTGGCTGCTAATAGCGGCGTGCACCCCCAGTGCTCCACTACTATTTTTCCCACTTACTTCCGGTTGAGCTAGAAGCCGGTTCAGGGCCTGAAGCGGTACGCCGTTCGTGACAGTTTCAAGGGAAAAAAACTGTATCCTTTGTTAAAGGGACACTAAACACAAATTGTAAACTACATGATTATTAACCTTTATAAATAAGAATAATGTTGCAATAAAAACTGCAGCTTTATATTGTAAAATGAATAGATTTTTTTATATATTTATTCCTTTCACTAACTTTCCTGTCCCCAGAACAAAAGAACCCCTGCTAACCAATCACAAATGAATATTCAGATATAGCAAAATCTCTGTTTGCACATGTGCAGAGTGGTGCAGCCAGCCCTCTTGAATTCCCTTAGGGTGGTTTAGCACTGTTTCAACTTAGTTACTATTGCAAAGAATGATTTGACTATCATGATTGTTGATGCAAAACTGATAATCCACCTTTTAAAAGCATGCCCAAAGAAGCTTAGTGAGGGAAGAGGGAAAGTAAACAAAAGCTCACATAAATTGCCTTAAATTATAAACCCAAACTGGGAGAAAGTGAAACAAACACATTTTTTAGATGTAAAGGCTGCACAATAAGTAGTTAGTGTGTATTGCAATAAATATTCACTTGCAATAATTAAACATTTTATGAGTTGTCGAAATGTCAAGTTTAATGGTCTTTTTAGCAATAATTATGAAGGCTGAGGAGTGTGCACATGTCTGGAGCACTATAAGGCAGCAGATTAAGCAAGCAAATGAATACATTGTTAAAAAAAATACTTTTATTAGCAAAACTTGCAGGGTTTTCAGCACAGCATCCTTGAAAAGCTTATTAAATACTCAAGAATGTACCACATCTATTTTATTTAAGTTAACATTTTATAATGGAATTTATTATGGGCAAGATTACAAGTAGCACGTTATGAGTTTCCTGCATGGGATGTGGTCTTTTCGCAATCAATTTTCATTGCGCAGGTATTACAAGTGAAGAGCTGTAGTTAACAGTTTTGCGCAACATAAAAGTTTCATGAAACACTTCAAAAATACATTACACAAGTACAGTTACACTCATATTAACACTGTCTAAAAATGTTTTATTAAAAAACATATTGCGCACAAAGGTTATAAGGGCTCAAAGATACAAGATCTCGGGTGTTAAAAAAAAAAAAAGCTGATGTAGGGATTTTACATTGACTTACATACACATACATAGAGATACATGCATTTATATGTATAGACATATGTTTAACATTGGAGATAATGAAAAGATTTACATTACAATCTTATGCACATTAAACAATATCTCAGAGGGATTTCAGAGATATTCGCATATAGATCTCGAGATATCTAGACATATATATCAATATATATTCATATACATAATATAATATATATATCTCACTATAAATAGATATATCAGTCCAAAAATCTTCACATATATAGAGAAAGATTTATTCACAAATAAATAGAAAATATTTTGTTGCGAAAACATTTTCGCAATATGAAAAATTTGCATTTTCATGTACACTTTTCAAAGAGAATACATCATGAGCTTTGTGCTACAGATTAGAGTTTTGTGTGGTTTTTTTTTTGTCTTCTCCATTGACTTCTATGACAAATACATGAATGTGCATGTGGTTTGGCTGTTTGCACTACGCAGCTTAACACACGCGCAATATAAGTTATTTCGCAACTTGTAATAGCTGCACAACCCCAAATGCGGAAAAGCCATAACGCTCAGTGTTTTCGCAACTAATTTGCTGCGCGACTTGTAAATCTTGCCCTTTATGTTTAACCACTTGAGTAAGTAAGAACACACTGCTGTTCTCTACAATACCTCCCTGTGTAAAGAATAACACCTTGTTGTCCCCTAGAGTATATATTTCCATATGGACCAATAGCAATTGGAAGATTCTGCATTTGTAGAAACTGTGTGACATCATAATATCATGTTCAGAGGCAGAGGTGCTTCCTAATTATGTAGAAAACAAGAGGCAAGAGGAGCAAATTCTAAAATAATACTTTTATTGCATCACGTTAAAAATGAATAGCCATAAAACATCATCCAGCAATAGCCCACATTTGACAGGAAACAGCTTACGCATTTCGGCTACGTACCGTATTCATAGCTAACATAGTGCTAATTAGAAAACACATGCTATTTAAAAGACTAAATACCATCCCATTGGTGCATACACAAATTGCATCACGGATGGGCTTGCACATTCAATTTGCATTAAAGCAACATGTCATTACTAAAACACTTTTTGTATTTATACAAACTTTTAGGTGTTTCATTTATATCAATGCTGAGTTAAATAGTTAATACTTTTACTTTACATTATTTAATATGGACACTTCTTATGAAATATAGAGAAATTGTAACTTAATGATGATAATTAGGATAGCAATTGAGTACAAATCCCTACATCAAATAGATATTTATTTCATTAATAATTTCTGTTGTGATAATTAATCTCAAATATTCCATGTCATTGCATATGTACAATACTATAGAATTATTTAATTCCCTTAGTAAATAAATGGAACTTCCTTAGTACATTACTAGAAACAAGGTGGATGAATACTCACACCTGCATACATATATATATGTTTTACATATCTAGAAACAGGAAAAATAGTACGTCTGTTTATAATAGTAAAAGATGAAACATACACAAGTAAAAAATTCCATATAAAGTTTCAACTTGATATATTATATACATCTATAATCAGTCCTCCTACTAAAATACTTCTTAGTACTGAGAATAATTTAGTACCAAAAATGAATTAGGTCATATTCGGAATTTAACCCCTTTGATTATCTGTCTATAACTGGAAAATCCAGGATACTTCTCTTTTGGCTTGTAAGAGATCTCTATCACCCCCTCTTTTTTCCAGCCAAAACTAGAGGAATCCTTGTTGTGGACTCTATTTAAATGCTGGACAAGAGGAGTAGATAGAGTACTAGACTTTATATTAGATAGATGCTCTCTGATGCGCAAATGCACCTCCCTAGTTAAACCAACGTATTGAAGATGCCAAACATTGCCAGATACACAGCATGGATAGATCTACAGTTCATGCATGATTTATGGTTGTACACATGGTTGGTGACTGAACTTTTAAAACCATCCCCTGGTACAAGATGATGAATGAAACACCTAATAGTTTGTATAGATACAAAGGTGTATTCGTAATGACATGTAGCTTTAATGCAAATTGAATGTGCAAGCCCATTCCTGATGCAATTTGTGTATGAACCAATGGGATGGTGTTAAGTCTTTTCAATAGCATGTGTTTTCTAATGAGCACTATGACAGCTATGAGTACAGCATGTAGCCGAAATGCATAAACTGTTTCCTGTCAAGTTTCGGCTATTGCTAGATGCTGTTTTATAGATATTAGTTTTTAACGTGATGCAATCAAAGTCAAGTTTTATTTTGGACTTTGCTCCTCTCGTCTCTTGTTTTCTACATACCTATTGGCCATTTGAGAGTTGAGCAATCGGTCAAGTGACACCTGAAGTGACCCCAGATGTTCCCATAAATCATTACAGCAAGCTTTGTTTGCCACCACTTTGCCATCGTCTGCTTGCTACCCTGGAGACAGCCGTCGTGGATGACGTCATCATCTGGAGCAGGGAATTGCCATACTTCAGTGAAGCATACAGATCAGAAGTCCCGTGTCGGCTGGTAAGGAGAGGTTTGTTGAGTGGGAGTGGCTCCAAGCCCACACCAGCCAAGAGAGAGTCTCAGAGTTGAATACACCGGTGAGTCCGGATTCTCCTTGACAAGCACAAGGCCTTGCAACTTATGGTTTGCTGCTATTGGGGGTAAGCACATATGGCTATACTTCATTCTAACTGATCACAGTTGATATTGAATGGTCTGTATTGGCGTAGATGTACACAGGGTTTCCCCAAGGGGAACGTTTCTTAGTGCTTCCTAATTACCCTTAGTACGTGAGGGTTTTTACAGATTCTATATCTTGGCCTCTGCATAAATTAGCAGTTCATGAGACCCGAGGTTTTAAAGAATTCATCCTTTTAAATTATTTATGCCACTCCTAAGTTGCAAGTGATTTCTGCAACATGGTGATCGCCTCCATCAACAGCCAAAATGGGGTTTGACCAAGTGGCAGAGGCCCTCTAATGGTGACTTCCCTTCCCCTTGGGACAAATTTCCTCTTATAAGCCTGTATCCCAACTCAAGAGACCATTTTTTCCTATGGAGTAAGGCGATCTTCTTTAATACATGTATCAGCTGCCCTATGGATTATTCTGTAGAAGAAGATATTAATAAACTCCTTTATCACCCTCTTTAAATATAGGAGAATGAGGACCTTCATTTGAATAAGTGGTGGACTCAAAAGCTTCTCTTATTTGCAGAAAATCAGCAAGAAAATTGTAATCCATTACGTTAACTAGACAGGTGTTTAACACAGGGGGTGGGGTGCTTTTAGAGATCCATTTACACCCTGTAAAACACTGTCTAAAATATGACTGCACTATTGTATATAATATTAACTAGCCATACACATGCTGTATGGATAACCTGTTTATTTTCTTGCATCACAAATTAGATTCATGTAAAGGATATGCTGTGAGGTTTGAATGTTATTTTTATTATAAATGTTATATGTGCACAGTGTGATAAACATAAAATAACTGTTTGGGATAAACATTCTATTCATAACAGATAGAGAAGGAACCTGTAAATTGTAAACAATTTAGCATGAAAAAAAGGACAATTTTGTTCATTTTAATCTGCCTTTTTACAATGCGGTAAAATGCAAGGCGTAAAAAAAAAAGCTACTTTTAGTAAACCGAGCAACAACATTATAGCCAAATTTTTCACCTTTCCCTAATTACTGTCAAGAATTTGTGTCCATTAGCAACAGAAGCACTGGATTGTTCTCATTATGAGATTCTTATGGGATAGAGAGAACATCTGTTCTGGAAGAGGTTCAATCCGTAACAAACATGTCACCTCCCAGTAAATGGAAGCCTGTCGAATTTATTTTATTTTTTCAGCATCAACACTGCTATTCATATTCAGTATGATGTAAATCAGTCTTTTTAGTCCAATGAGAGATATGTCTTCCAGAGGGGTAAACATGCTTTTACTTCCCAGAGCGGTGTCTGTTGTTACAGAAAAAAAATAAGTTTCTTCTCTAACACTTGGTTACCAACATTAGCCCCCTTCCTAATCCATTAGATGTTGCCATGCAAATGCTTTACATTAACTTAGATGGTTTTCATCTATGATTACAAAATTTCATCCACAAAAACACTGCATGACCAGTGTGATAGTGGAAAAAGGAAGGTGGGGATCCTGGAGAGTCCTCAGATCATGGCCCTGAAGTCTATATAGCCATTTAGACCTCAAGTCAAACTGCTTAACCTGCAACCCATGTTAGTTATGTGTCCATATTGAGTTGCAGATCAGACTCATAGCCTTAAGATAGCTGTCAGCCCTGAAGTCTATATTGCCAATTTGAACCTCAAATCAAACTCCTTACCCTGCAGCCCCTGTTATATGCCCATATTGAGTTGCAAATCAGACTCATGACCCTGAAGTTACTGTCAACTTCTTACCCTGCAGCCCCTGTTATATGCCCATATTGAGTTGCAAATCAGACTCATGACCCTGAAGTTACTGTCAGTCATATTCCCACATAAATTCTCAGATCATACATAAGGAGTTAAGTGTCCAATTTAACAGTTTACTGGATGGCCAGTTTAAATACTGAACTATTTAAAGATTAGGGGCTTGAAGTCAAAATAAATTGTTTATCATTTTGATTCCAGCTCACTTCTATTATCAAATTGACTTTGTTCTCATGGTATGTTTTGTTGAAGAACATACTTACAGATGTGGTACCCTTCCACTTTTTGTACTGGTACCCTTCCACTGTGTTAGGAAAATACACAATTTTCTCTGAAGTAAGTAAACATTTTCAGAATGTCCCCCCCCCCCAAACTTCTTTATTTCAAATGTAATAGAAACGAAACTTCACTTTTGATTTAAAATATTATTTTAAACAGTTAAACATATGAGAATGGCATGGACAAAAATATTGGTACTATGAACTTAATATTTTGTAACACAGCCTCTGTAGCTCTGAATACAATTTCTACACTTTTTGACAGGGATTTTGGCCTAAACGGCTCAAGTTTTCTCAGGTTTGATAGGCACCTTTACTTAACTGTGATTTTCAGCTCTTTCCACAGATGTTTGATGGGAATCAGATCTGAACTTATAGAAGGTCACTTTGGAATGGTCCAATGTTTTTTTCTTATCCAATCCTTTTACATTCCTGTGCTTGATTCTCCTCTCTTGTCTGTATTTTAAAAGGCTGTTGTTATGATCCTGACATCATTCACTACACTCTAGGAGGCTTGATTTAGGAGATGGAATACAAATTAGAGCTTATATTATTTGCATTTTTAACACTTTGTGCCTACAAGCTGACCGGGGAGCCTCGAGGATCCATGACTTTCTATTAAATTCATAGAGGCAAATGCACTTGTTATTGCGACCGCAATGAACAACTAACTACTGGGGAATGGATGACTGTAAAATAAGCAGCACATATAACCAGGGCCCAATATGTCAACATAGTGTAATATAAAATATTATAAATATACAGTTAATTACACAAGAGTCCAGCATTAAGACAAATTGCATGGACAAGTATACAACAGTATGAATATTTGTGAGAACCACTGTTGTATACAACATTATTTCCAGGCTTGTATTCAAATCAAAATACACAACAGGCCTTCTGTTCAATATATAATGTTATTAAATACTAAACATCCTCCTCTAGCACCCCACGCAGGCTGGAGGTCTAAATTGCAGTGCTGGAAGTAGTGTGAGCTGCTGAAAAAAAAGTGTCAGTTTAGTTGATCACTAATTAAACAGAGGATTATATCACACCCTTGTGTTTGTTTTTTTCTTCGTCACCAGCAACTAAAAAGGTTTATAAGGAACAAATGAAACCAACCTAGCCCATTAGACAGACAGGAGTGTGAAATGCTAAAGTATGAGACTAGCCCTGCTTAAAGGGACATTGTACTCCATTTTTCTTTGCATAAATGTTTTGTAGATAATAAACATCTGGGAGTGTTTTTGTAACAATGTATGGTTTTACTTATTTTTTTAATAAAAAAAGACTCATAAATAAGCCCCACATTATCAGACTGAAGTGTACAGATTCATGCTGGCTCCTGTTTGTTTAATGGGTCTTTTCATATGCAGGGGAGGGGTGTAGGGTCTGCACTTCCCTCTTTTCCAGCCCCTTTCATTGGATGTCCCAACCTAACCTCATCAACATTGCTAAACTGGGAGCTTCTAAGTAAGTTTTTAAAAGGTTTTATACTGGATTCTGTGCACATTCTTTATAGTACTGTCTATTACATGCAATTATATAAAAATGGTGTATAATGTCCCTTTAAAGCAGACTCACATTTATTTAATGTGCTAATTGCTTTACCAGTTTTGAAGGATTCAAACTTATTGTGAAAATGAGAAATGAAACCACTTTTTTTTTTAGAAAATGCTTAATTTGTCCACAATAATTCTCATCCAGGCATCCACCCCAGCTTTTTTTAACAATTAGAGCCTACAGTAATTATATCATTTCTGCACCAGCTCTAATTTGATACCTTTAACAACATATTCTGAAACGTAAGTGTTTGCTGAAGGTGAATTAATTATTCAGTGGTAATTTTGTGTACACTGATTTGCAAATTTGAATTAACATAATTAAGGTATGATGGAATAACACTTCATTAACACTCAATCCACAAGCTGTACATTGCAGAAATATACCTGGCGCCACCATAATTAGTTAGAAATTGCTATCAGAATATTTTTACGGTGCAGCGTTATCACATGATTCTAGAGAATAGGAGACATAAACTTGTTCTCTTTATGCTGTGAAGCTGTCATCTTCATTCTGAAGTCCTAATTTCTACACTGTTTTTATTTCAAGCTGAACAATGTTTCAAAGACAGAAATATAATTGGTCGATATTGTACAAATTCTGTATAATTGTCTTCTTCCTTTAGTTTTGAAAAGACTCAAGCAGGCTCAAGCTTTACATGATTAGTTCATTGAATGTTACAGTGCTTTGACTGTTCTTCAAAATATTTCTCCGTGGGTCATCAAACTATTCAAATAAAATTGTACCAAAATTGTCAATCCAATTTTAAGAGCAAAAGTGAATTACTCTCATCTCTAATTCATCTGGAAGATAAAAAAAAGCTTAGTTGAATACTTTAGAACTGGAAATAATACAGACAAGAGCTTTTTTAGCATTAAAACAGCCTTAACAAATATGCAGACCAGACAGTATGATAAAATTCAACATCCCATGTGTTGCAAGGCTACAAGAAAGATCTGAAGCTAGGGTCTAGGATGATGCTCAATGGGCCCCAACCATGTCCATTTATCATTTGCCCCTTCCCAGATTTTGCTCTTTAGTGGTGAGTGAATGTGTTTGCATTTTGATTATAATTAATAGATGTTGCCAGCTCAAATTTGTTTATTTTAAATGAGGGCAGATGTACATTTCTATTAGTCAGGAATGGTCATGAGCTTTTCAGAAAGATGATGGTAAGTTTCTCTGAACAGGGGAATATTTAAAGGGATAGAAAACCCACATTTTTTTCTTTCACAATTCAGATAGAGCATGCAATTTTAAGCAACTTTCTAATTTACTCCTATTATTAAAAAAAAATTGTTCATTTGGTATCTTTATTTGAAAAAGCAGGAATGCAAGCTTAAGAGCCGGGACCATTTTTGGTTCAGCACCATGGGAAGTGCTTGCTGATTAGTGGCTACATTTACCTACCAATCAGCAAGAGCTACCCAGGTACTGAACCAACAATGAGGTGGCTCCTAAGCTTAACATTCCTGCTTTTCAATTAAATATACCAAGAGTACAACGAAAAAATTGATAATAGGAGTAAATTAGAAAGTTGCTTAAAATTGCATACTCTGGGGTAGATTTACCACTGTGCAGACGGACATAATCCACTGTAGCATACTCTGTTGGCATTTATCATTGCACAAGCAGTTCTGGTGAACTGCTTGGGCAATGCCGCCCCCTGCCAATCGACCGCTAGCAGGGGTTGTCAATCAACCTCAATTAACCCAATCGTATGCGATCGGGCAGATTGCTGTCTGCTGCCTCAGAGGCAGCGGACGAGTTAAGGAGCAGCAGTCTTAAGACTGCTGCTTCTAAGCTCCTGTTTCCGGCGAGCCTAAAGGCTCGCGCGGAAAAAGTTTCATTTTACGCAATACGGGGATTGTTAAATCGGTCCCTCTATCTGAATCATGAAAAAATCAAGAACATTTTGGGTTTACTATACCTTTAAAGAGAAATGTCACTGAAATGCAGAGAGTTCCATAAAGGATGAGAACATTCTTGGAGATACAGGTGGGATAGAGAAACAAAGGAGAAGGACAACTGTAGGTCAAAGGTAGATAAAAGAGGGTGACTTTGGGAATATGTGAAGATGAGTGTGGCTATATAGCAGGCTGCAAGATTGTTTAGAGCTTTTGATGTAAGGGTATGTATTTTGAATTTAAATCAGTAGGGTATAGGAACCCAGTATAGGATTTGCCAAATGGGCATGGCTGGTTTTGATTGTCAAGTTAGATGAATCTTTCTGGCAGAAGCTTTCATGATAGATCAGAAAGGGGATTGACAGATGTGAAATCTATTCACTATTAAGAAGTAGGTGGCAACAAACAATGAGGGACGCAAAAAGTGATTGGGTAAGGAAAGGGTGAATTCTAGCAATGTAATGTAAAGAAAAGAGGCAGGATTGGGTGAATGCTCGGATATAGGGAGAGTGAAGTAGAGACTCCAGTAAAGTTAATCTCCTTAGATATAACGCTACATCATGTTAACTATATGATAATATCATGGAATTGATTAATGTTGTGAAGCTTTATACTAATGCTGTTGAGCTGCTTATTAAAGTTTAGAAAAATGTATTAATGTTAGAAGTTTATAATAATGCTGTAGGATTGCATAATTATATTGTGTATCTGTAAAGCAATGCAGTAGATCTGTATAATCATAATACAGAATTGTATAATTATGCTGTAGAACACTATAATAATGCTGAAGAGCTTATAATAATGATATAGAATTGTACAGTAATTGTGTAGAATTTAATAATGCTGTGCAGCAGGGGAGTTCAACTTTTGTTTCAAGAGCAGAGATCATTGTAGGATTTAGGAATTTCACTGGTTATGAGGATATTAGGCTACAAATGTTTCTGCAATGCCTTTCAAGTGACAATATGTCATCCAAAATGTTTATGAGATTAAACATAAAGTCAATTTGGTAAGGATTTGGTGCCATTTACTGTATATACCAATAGTTTTATTGCTTTGTCATTAGTGCATTATAATAAAAACAAAAACATTTTTCAATTCACTTGAGACAATCAGCAAATTTTAGAGATTTCATTAACTGAAACATAAAATATATTAGATCTATATTAAAATGAGCTCCAATTCAGCAATGATGTAGCATTGTATATTATGGGCTAGATTACAAGTGGAGCGCTAAATTGTCACGTTTGTGGACACTAATTAACCAGCCATTAGAAGTGGCTGGTTCTGGTTGACGAGTTCCGGAGGAGGAGCTAGAGCGTAAGTCACGCTTCTCACACCCCTGCAACCGATCCTTAGGCGCAGAAATCGCGCCTCTAGCCCCTGTGACTGGGGCAAAGCTTTGCGGATGAGCTAGGAACCACTCGTGGAACTCTCCAAGTGAAAGGCAATCATGCTTTACTTTGTGAGGTAAAAGGACCTCTTGGGCCCCTCTGTTGCACCAGAGTAGATTTATCCATCGGATCCTAGGTGGTCTATCCCTCCCACCTGTGCTGTGCGAGGGAGATTTATAGCCTGGTCCCTAACCACCGCTAATCGGCTTGGGCTGCTGGATGAACTTCTGCTTCTCTTTCTAGAGATCCTTTATGTTGCTGTACTCTGGTGTTGTCCCCCTTCCCACTGGTGCTGCATGAAGTGTCAAGTCGGCTGGATTTTCACTCTGTGAATGGCCCAATTTGATGGAAACAATTGCTGACAGCAGGAGTGGCTGGTCTCTGTCTGTCCTCAGTATGGAGCGTTCTCTTGCTGAGGATATCTGGATAGCTGGTTTACACTCTATTGTCGATAAGGTAACTCTTTCTCCCTCCACCACTACAGAGGATATTAAAGGTGAGACCCTTTCCATTTTCAAGAACTGAATTTGCTTACTCCCTGTTGCTCTTTACTGGTGCTATCTTGCCTTATAATTATCTAACTTGCTAAAGGCTTACAAGCTATTAACATTAAAGCTTGCTATACTAACTTCTTATGCTTGGCACACTACCACATGTAAGGCTGGGACTATTGTTAAAGAACAGAGAGGTGGAAGGGAGAAGGAGGAAGGGAGAAGAAGAGGAAAAGAAAGAAGAGAACCCCATGTACAAGGCTGTGCCTGGCTGGCCACATCTTCTTAATTTGGATATAAACTTTCTATCAGCTACTCCTTAAATTACAGCTGGGACTTTTCTATAGCTCAAAATATTCCCCCTCAACTATATAATTCTATCCTTGTATTGAGAAGATAGAAGAAGGAAGGAGGGGAAAAAACATATATATAGCATAGGAAAAAATGGGAAGAAATTAATTACAAGACAAGATCCAGTCTTCAATTCCTCACCGGAACTCTAATGACCTAAGAAGTGGCCTGAGGAATTCCCTCTCTTGGTCACAGACATATCCAAAAGTTTAAATTATATTTAGTTACCTGAGCTTATAATAATAATTTTGGAACATTATAGTATTTGTCAGATCTTATGCTTTTTCATATTATTTATTTTTTCACTCAGATAAGCAGGATCTTTACAGTGTTTGCCTATGTTTCTTTAAATTATTTTACTCTAACACAAATTATTCATGCTTATAATATTGTTTTGTACCTGTTTTGCTGAAATTTAGTAATTTAGCTTCTGCACTACCTGCAATCTTTTCCTCTCCTTCTGAGTCTTAGGTCTTAGAAGTGTCTAAATTATTACTCTAGAGATTTTTATTGTTCTAAACCGCTTTTCAGACATTGAACCAGTTTCTGATTTTTTTTCTTGTTTAATTTTTTTTTGTGTGTGTTTTAAGTGTCCAAAAGTATAAATAATATTTAAATCTCTAATTTCTTCTGCCTTGGCATTTTCAACAAAGTGTAGTTGACAAACATTAAGAGTAATTTATTGGTGACACCAATCTTAAATGATACTAGTTAGCGAGGGGAAGGAGAAAAAGAAAAAAATGATTTTCCTTTTTCTTTTTGAGTTTTCTCCAGCTTATATCTTGACTACCTCCATGTCCTAGAATATACACCTCACAAGTCATTAATTGATTAATTCACCTTTTCCCCCTTTTTTCCCCCTCACATATTCACTTTATCACTTCACTTCACTTTACTCCCTTTTTCTTCACCCCCCCTCTTCCCCACCCCCCCCACCATTTTATCACGGTAACTGATTATACACTGATGTAACACACCGTCACACTTTTAATGGATACATTTTTTATATCACCCAGTCACTCCCCACTTTCCTTCAGTAATGGCTGCTAAATCAAGGGAGAGGAAAAATAAAAATTTGACAGAAACTTCTGTCGAAATACACCCTATAAACACGAATCTCACCAAATGTAATGAAAACATGGATATGCAAGGATTAGTTAAGAGTATTGCTGGGGTTTTAACTCCAAAATTCTAATCTCTCAGAATAGAAATCAAACAAGATATTTCACTGCTTACTACCAAAGTCAGACAATTCTCAAACAGACTTCAGGAAGCGGAGAAAAGAATATCAGATCCTGAGGACTCGAATGAGTCTTTTAGATCTAAACTAGAAGCCTATAGTTTCATGATTGACAAGATACAGTGTAAATTGGAAGATCTGGAAAATCGCTCCAGAAGAAATAATATCCGTATTATAGGTCTTCCTGAGAACAAAAAGCATGACGATCTGATTAAATTAATTTCCGTTACACTGGTACAGCTTTTAGGTATCCCTATTCCCCATTCACCTTGTTTGATAGAAAGAGCACACTGAGTTGGAAGTCAATCATTGACTGGGAAAAAAGATCCTAAATTAAGACCAATTATAGCTAAGTTTTTGAACTTTCAGGATAAGGTTACTTTTATGCAACACTATCGAAAGAACCAGCCTATATTGTTAAATGGATCTAAAATCCTTCTCTTTCAAGACTTCGCCTACGAAACATCTCTTAAGAGAAAGGAGCTATCCTCACTCTGTACCAAGCTCATTAATCAAGGGATACAAGCTACCATGACATATCCAGCCAGGTTGAAAATTTCAGTCCAAGACCAGGTTTATTTTTTTGATAATATCAAAGATGCTGAAGACTCCCAGGTAGTTAAAAAATAAATCTTAGGAAGTAGCTAAATAGGGTACCACATCTTGTCCTCTGGTGTGATATTCTTATGTTTATGGTCTCTTTTATGTTTTTTCTTGGGTTAAGGTTCACGATTAACAACCATGATGGCAGAGAGGATGAGAGGGAAGGGAAGGGAGAAAAATGTGTTGGCCTTTTCCCTTCCCCTTCCCCCCCTTTTTTTTCTCCCCATATTATTTTTTGGAAAGTCATGAGTAGAGTGTCACCGTTTAAATATTATTTCATGGAGCATAGTAGGAATTACCTCTCCTATTAAGTGCAAAGCCATTATAACACACTTGTGAAAGTTGAACACTGACATTGCACTCCTCCAAGAAACACATTTAAATAATGAAGACATTTTTTTATTTTTTATTTTCCTGTGTAGGAAATGTAGTTGCTACAGCTAGTTTGAACAGGAAGAGAGGAGTGGCCATCTTAATTGGGAACAAAATTAACCATGAAGTTTTACATGTTGATACAGACCCAGAAAGCAGATATCTTCTCATTAGAATAAGAATGGATAACCTTGTTTTTACAATTTGCAATGTATATGCTCCAAATCATTTTTGTAAAGATTTTTGGGATTCTCTCCAGTTGAGGATATTGCAGCTTAGGCAGGGTTATCTTATATTGGGTGGTGATTTTAACATGACTCCCCAATATCCCCTCAAATGTTGAGCTAAAAAAAGCTTTGTATGCAGATGACATCCTGTTATATATATCCAACTCTAACACTAATATCCCTAAACTTTTTTCTATTATTGATCAATTCAGCGCTTTCTCTGGCTATAGAGTTATTGCCTCTAAATAAGAGATTTTGTGCCTAAAGAAAAACCCAGATTCTTTAGCTGATATTCCCTTTCAATTAGTATCTAAAGCTTTCAAATATCTTGGTATTTACATCTCTCTCCAGCCAACACTATGGTATAGTCTTAACATTTCTCCTGTTTTAGAAAAAATGTAAGGATATATGAAAAATTGGCAGAACTTCCCACTTTCTCTGTCCGGTAGGATTGCTTTGTTTAAAATTACGCACTTGAACGTAACAAAGTGTATCCATATCTTCCAACCACTCTCATTCATTGCAGTGGTAAATCCATACCCAAAGTTATTAAACAATTTAAGACTATTTACGCGCCAATACAAGCATTATGGAAGCTGTTTTCAATGATAGGAGGTAATCCACATATTCCTAAATTTCAAACACTTTTAGGCAACCCAGAATTTCAGATAGGATCTCAGTCTGTTATATTTAAAAGATGGGAAAATCTGGTTTTAAACAAGGTTTCCTCATTAGTTGATTTAAATGTATTATCTATTAAATCTTTCAATACAATAAAATGTAAATTTAACCTCCCTAATAGTGACTTTTTTGCATATTTGCAGGCGAGACACTATGTTTTTAATCTTGCTGCTGAACATGGATGGGTCTTGTCTTGGGGACGTTTTGAAAAATGGTTTCCACTAGTTAGAAGTGGCATATGCTCTATTTCATTATGGTATAAATTATTGCTCTCAAAAAGAGGAGACCAAAATCTTCTAGAATTGTCCCAACATTGGAACGCTTATAATATTCAATTTAATATTGATACAGAGACAATTCAAAGATCTATCACATCAGTCATCGGGGCCACATTGTCCTCAACATGGAGAGAGTCCCATGTCAGATTATATTGGGCCCTTTTTTTTACTCCAGCAAAAGGAGCTAGATGGGGAATTCAAATTTCTGTGCATGTCCAAAATGTTCCTTTTTTGCAGCGGAATTTATGCATATGATATGGGGGTGTCCCAGAATTAGACAAATGTGGCAGAAACTGGAATATTGGATTACCGTGGTTCTGAAGTTGTCTTACACTGGTTTTTCCTTATCACATATAATCTTTCTTTGGGAGGGAGGCCAAAATCAGAATCATAAAAAACGTGTTAATACAATTATCCTTTCAACCAGAAATGTAATCCTTCGTTACTGGAAAAAAGGCAACACCCTCAGTTTTGTAGAAATTAAAAATTATTTGAAAAAACAATGTATTATAGAACAACACGACACAGACATAAACAGTGATCGGGATATATGCCTCTTTTTTCAAAAATGGTTCCAATTTTAAAAGAGCCTACCTTCTGGAGAAATTGATCATCTGATATTTCCATTTCGGAATTCAGAACTAGTTTTATTAGGGATTTGGTGATCTAAATGTCCTCTCCCCTGTGCTCCTACCCCCCCCCCCCACCCTTTTTTTACCTTCCCTTCTCCCCTCTCTGTACTCAACTAAACTGTGACTGCATTGTTTGATGCAATGGAACTTTGGGGTGTACCCCCTTATATAGATACCTAATCTTGCTTTGTCTTTTATTAACTCTGTAAAATTAAATCAAGAATGATGTAGATCTCGAAAGATAGAAAAAAAAAAAAAAAAACTTTGAGCACTTTAATTTCATATAGCACCTAGTGGCCTGCATGATATATTTACCTTAGAAACTAAGACCTAGATTTGGAGTTTGGCGTTAGCCGTGAAAACCAGAGTTAGAGGCTCCTAATGCTGGTTTTAGGCTACCGCCGGTATTTGGAGTCACTCAAAATAGGGTCTAACGCTCACTTTTCAGCCGCGACTTTTCCATACCGCAGATCCCCTTACGTCAATTGCGTATCCTATCTTTTCAATGGGATTTTTCTAACTCCGGTATTTAGAGTCGTTTCTGAAGTGAGCGTTAGACATCTAACGACAAAACTCCAGCCGCAGGAAAAAAGTCAGTAGTTAAGAGCTTTCTGGGCTAACGCCGGTTTCTAAAGCTCTTTACTACTGTACTCTAAAGTACACTAACACCCATAAACTACCTATGTACCCCTAAACCGAGGTCCCCCCCACATTGCCGACACTCGAATCAATTTTTTAACCCCTAATCTGCCGACCGCCACCTACGTTATCCTTATGTACCCCTAATCTGCTCCCCCTAACACCGCCGACCCCTGTATTATATTTATTAACCCCTAATCTGCCCCCCTCAATGTCGCCTCCATCTGCCTACACTTATTAACCCCTAATCTGCCGACCGCAAAGCGCCGCCACCTACGTTATCCTTATGTACCCCTAATCTGCTGCCTCTAACACCGCCGACCCCTATATTATATTTATTAACCCCTAATCTGCCCCCCTCAACGTCGCCTCCACCTGCCTACACTTATTAACCCCTAATCTGCCGACCGCAAAGCGTCGCCACCTACGTTATCCTTATGTACCCCTAATCTGCTGCCCCTAACACCGCCGAACCCTATATTATATTTATTAACCCCTAATCTGCCCCCCTCAACGTCGCCTCCATCTGCCTACACTTATTAACCCCTAATCTGCCGACCGCAAAGCGCCGCCACCTACGTTATCCTTATGTACCCCTAATCTGCTGCCCCTAACACCGTCGACCCCTATATTATATTTATTAACCCCTAATCTGCCCCCTCAATGTCGCCTCCACCTGCCTACACTTATTAACCCCTAATCTGCCGACCGCAAAGCGCCGCCACCTACGTTATCCTTATGTACCCCTAATCTGCTGCCCCTAACACCGCCGACCCCTATATTATATTTATTAACCCCTAATCTGCCCCCCTCAACGTCGCCTCCATCTGCCTACACTTATTAACCCCTAATCTGCCGACCGCAAAGCGCCGCCACCTACGTTATCCTTATGTACCCGTAATCTGCTGCCCCTAACACCGCCGACCCCATATTATATTTATTAACCCCTAATCTGCCCCCCTCAACGTCGCCTCTACCTGCCTACACTTATTAACCCCTAATCTGCCGACCGGACCTGAGCGCTACTATAATAAAGTTATTAACCCCTAATCTGCCTCACTAACCCTATAATAAATAGTATTAACCCCTAATCTGCCCTCCCTAACATCGCCGACACCTAACTTCAATTATTAACCCCTAATCTGCAGACTGGAGCTCACCGCTACTCTAATAAATGTATTAACCCCTAAAGCTAAGTCTAACCCTAACACTAACACCCCCCTAAATTAAATATAATTTACATCTAACAAAATTAATTAACTCTTATTAAATAAATTATTCCTATTTAAAGATAAATACTTACCTGTAAAATAAATCCTAATATAGCTACAATATAAATTATAATTATATTATAGCTATTTTAGGATTAATATTTATTTTACAGGTAACTTTGTATTTATTTTAACCAGGTACAATAGCTATTAAATAGTTAAGAACTATTTAATAGCTAAAATAGTTAAAATAATTACAAAATTACCTGTAAAATAAATACTAACCTAAGTTACAATTAAACCTAACACTACACTATCAATAAATTAATTAAATAAACTACCTACAATTACCTACAATTAACCTAACACTACACTATCAATAAATTAATTAAATGCAATTCCTACAAATAAATACAATTAAATAAACTAGCTAAAGTACAAAAAATAAAAAAGAACTAAGTTACAAAAAATAAAAAAATATTTACAAACATAAGAAAAATATTACAACAATTTTAAACTAATTACACCTACTCTAAGCCCCCTAATAAAATAACAAAGCCCCCCAAAATAAAAAAATGCCCTACCCTATTCTAAATTACTAAAGTTCAAAGCTCTTTAACCTTACCAGCCCTGAACAGGGCCCTTTGCGGGGCATGCCCCAAGAAGTTCAGCTCTTTTGCCTGTAAAAGAAAAAATACAATATCCCCCCCCAACATTACAACCCACCACCCACATACCCCTAATCTAACCCAAACCCCCCTTAAATAAACCTAACACTAAGCCCCTGAAGATCTTCCTACCTTATCTTCACCCTGCCAGGTTCACCGATCCGTCCTGAAGAGCTCCTCCGATGTCCTGATCCAAGCCCAAGCGGGGGGCTGAAGAGGTCCATGATCCGGCTGAAGTCTTCATCCAAGCGGGAGCTGAAGAGGTCCATGATCCGGATGAAGTCTTCATCCAAGCGGGAGCTGAAGAGGTCCATGATCCGGATGAAGTCTTCTATCAACTGCATCTTCAATCTTCTTTCTTCCGGATCCATCTTGCAGACCTCCGACGCGGAACATCCTCCTCTCCCGACGCCTACTAGCCGAATGACGGTTCCTTTAAGGGACGTCATCCAAGATGGCGTCCCTCGAATTCCGATTGGCTGATAGGATTCTATCAGCCAATCGGAATTAAGGTAGGAATATTCTGATTGGCTGATTTAATCAGCCAATCAGAATCAAGTTCAATCCGATTGGCTGATCCAATCAGCCAATCAGATTGAGCTCGCATTCTATTGGCTGATCGGAGGAGCTCTTCAGGACGGATCGGTGAACCTGGCAGGGTGAAGATAAGGTAGGAAGATCTTCAGGGGCTTAGTGTTAGGTTTATTTAAGGGGGGTTTGGGTTAGATTAGGGGTATGTGGGTGGTGGGTTGTAATGTTGGGGGGGGGGGTATTGTATGTTTTTTTTTACAGGCAAAAGAGCTGAACTTCTTGGGGCATGCCCCGCAAAGGGCCCTGTTCAGGGCTGGTAAGGTTAAAGAGCTTTGAACTTTAGTAATTTAGAATAGTGTAGGGCATTTTTTTATTTGGGGGGCTTTGTTATTTTATTAGGGGGCTTAGAGTAGGTGTAATTAGTTTAAAATTGTTGTAATATTTTTCTTATGTTTGTAAATATTTTTTTATTTTTTGTAACTTAGTTCTTTTTTATTTTTTGTACTTTAGCTAGTTTATTTAATTGTATTTATTTGTAGGAATTGTATTTAATTAATTTATTGATAGTGTAGTGTTAGGTTAATTGTAGGTAATTGTAGGTAGTTTATTTAATTAATTTATTGATAGTGTAGTGTTAGGTTTAATTGTAACTTAGGTTAGTATTTATTTTACAGGT
This sequence comes from Bombina bombina, assembly GCF_027579735.1. Taxonomy (NCBI): domain Eukaryota; kingdom Metazoa; phylum Chordata; class Amphibia; order Anura; family Bombinatoridae; genus Bombina; species Bombina bombina. The sequence continues at coordinate 440,072,361 of NC_069501.1, read as the reverse complement.
AACTTTGTAATTATTTTAACTATTTTAGCTATTAAATAGTTCTTAACTATTTAATAGCTATTGTACCTGGTTAAAATAAATACAAAGTTACCTGTAAAATAAATATTAATCCTAAAATAGCTATAATATAATTATAATTTATATTGTAGCTATATTAGGATTTATTTTACAGGTAAGTATTTATCTTTAAATAGGAATAATTTATTTAATAAGAGTTAATTAATTTCATTAGATGTAAATTATATTTAACTTAGGGGGGGTGTTAGTGTTAGGGTTAGACTTAGCTTTAGGGCTTAATACATTTATTAGAGTAGCGGTGAGCTCCAGTCGGCAGATTAGGGGTTAATAATTGAAGTTAGGTGTCGGCGATGTTAGGGAGGGCAGATTAGGGGTTAATACTATTTATTATAGGGTTAGTGAGGCGGATTAGGGGTTAATAACTTTATTATAGTAGCGCTCAGGTCCGCTCGGCAGATTAGGGGTTAATAAGTGTAGGCAGGTGGAGGCGACGTTGTGGGGGGCAGATTAGGGGTTAATAAATATAATATAGGGGTCGGCGATGTTAGGGAAGCAGATTAGGTGTACATAGGGATAATGTAAGTAGCGGCGGTTTACGGAGCGGCAGATTAGGGGTTAATAATAATATGCAGGGGTCAGCGATAGCGGGGGCGGAAGATTAGGGGTTAATAAGTGTAAGGTTAGTGGTGTTTAGACTCGGGGTACATGTTAGAGTGTTAAGTGCAAACGTAGGAAGGGTTACCGCATAGCAAACAATCGGGCTGCGTTAGGAGCTGAACGCGGCTTTTTTGCAGGTGTTTTTTTTTTTTTCAGCTCAAACAGCTCCATTGTTTCCTATGGGGGAATCGTGCACGAGCACGTTTTTGAGGCTGGCCGCTTGCGTAAGCAACTCTAGTATCGAGAGTTGAAGCTGCGTTAAAAATGCTCTACGCTCCTTTTTTGGAGCCTAACGCAGCCATTCTGTGGACTCTCAATACCAGAGTTATTTTTATGGTGCGGCCAGAAAAAAGCCGGCATTAGTTTTTCGGGTCGTTACCGACAAAACTCCAAATCTAGCCGTTGGTGTTGTTTAGTCAGGCCCTTATCATTATGAAGATTTGATTGACATAACTTGTATGACATATTTCTATGTTTTGCTTTGTATCCTGGTTTTGAATCACTACCTAGGTGCTGCTATATGACGACAATTTATATTTTCTTTGCTTTTCCTTTTGTATTGAGTGCTGAATTATAAATAAATATTTTTTAAAAAAAGAAGTGTCTGGTTATTGCTACCATGAGCTTGAGGTAGCAATTAGCGCTCAGAAAATTAACTAAAAAGCAGATGCCCCAAAACTGCCCTAAATGCCTTCAAAATAGAGGGCATTGTAGTTTGTTATTAAAAAAAACAAAAACGTAGCATTTAAAAATAATAAAAACCTACTGTAGTAGGCAGTTTTTGGTGTCTAAAGTTGGTGGGAGTGGGGTGTTAGAAAAAAAAAGGCACTGAAAAGTGCCTTTACATTGCGGTCTATGGAAAATGTGTTTTTCCCAGTAAATATATATGTACAGTATATGCTATAAACATATATATTTATGTGTTAATTTGTGTATATACACATTTTAAAACATAAATATATATCTATATAAGCATATGCATACATATATATTTACAAATGCTGCAATTGTTGCGCGACTAATCCCCTTAGCTGCGCTTAAGTTATAATGCCGTCTCTGACGGCATCAGAACGAGGCTCCCATTGGAGCCTATGGAAGCACGCTCTTGTGAGTGCAATGCTTCCCAGCAATGCGAATGCAAGCTCATGTCCGCATTGCTGTTTACTTGTAATAACAGTGAACATTAGAGTGCTCTGGTATTACACAGTGGAGCGCAAATATCGCTTTCTTGAAAGCGATATTTAGCGTTCCACTTGAAATCTGGCCCTATTTTGGCTCAAATAAAAGCTAGTATGTGTGTGCGTTGCAATGTAAAGAATATTTGCAATATTATACAGCTCCAGACGAACACACGTTCAGGACCTCCTCCAGATTTTCTTTCTCCTACATATTTTTTTTATTTTCCACACTAACATTTTCTTCTGTACATTAAACATTTGCTACATAAAGAATTTTACTATTGTAAATCAAGAGTGCCGTAAGACACCCCACTAGTTAAAACACATGCATTAATAAGTTCTGCTAAGTAGAGTTCTGCATAAAATGAAAATTCACTGGCTAAGATGTAGCCTAAAGGCTTTTGTGTTCATCAAGCATGATATACAAAAGTAAAGAATTGTATAATAATGTGTTGTAACTCTAAATAAATATGTAAAGATGTTAAACATTTTTAAAGTAAGAACGTGGATTTAATGATAGCAGAAACTAAAAAAAATATAAAACATATCAAAGTATTTGTTACTTAAAGGACGTGAAACCCAACATTTTTCTTTCATGAATCAGTTAGAGAATACAATTTTACAACAGTTTACAACAACTTATAATTCACTTCTATTATCTAATTTGTTTCATTTTATTGGTATCATTTGTTGAAGGAGCAGTAATGCACTACTGATTTCTAACTGAACACATGGGAGAGCCAATGACAACTGGTATATATATGCAGCCACCAATCAGCATCTAGAACCTAGCAGCTAGATTTAGAGTTCTGCGGCCAAAGGGGTGCGTTAGCTACGCATGCTTTTTTTCCCCCAATAGCTGCGTTAGGCTCCAAAAAGGGAGCGTAGAGCATAATTTACCGACACTTAACTCTAAATACCAACGGTGCTTACGGACGCGGCCAGCTTCAAAAACGTGCTCATGCATGATTTCCCCATAGGAAACAATGGGGCAGTTTGAGCTGAAAAAAAACCTAACACCTGCAAAAAAGCAGCGTTCAGCTCCTAACGCAGCCCCATTGTTTCCTATGGGGAAACAGTTTCTAAGTCTGCACCTAACACCCTAACATGTACCCCGAGTCTAAACACCCCTAACCTTACACTTATTAACCCCTAATCTGCCGCCCCCGCTATCTCTGACCCCTGCATATTATTATTAACCCCTAATCTGCCGCTCCGTACACCGCCGCAACCTACATTATCCCTATGTACCCCTAATCTGCAGCCTCTAACACCGCCGACCCCTATATTATATTTATTAACCCCTAATCTGCCCCCCCCAACGTCGCTGCTACCTACCTAAATTTATTAACCCCTAATCTGCCGACCTCACCGCTACTATAATAAAGTTATTAACCCCTAATCCGCCTCACTCCCGCCTCAATAACCCTATAATAAATAGTATTAACCCCTAATCTGCCCTCCCTAACATCACCGACACCTAACTTCAAGTATTAACCCCTAATCTGCCGACCGGACCTCGCCCCTACTCTATTAAATTTATTAACCCCTAAAGCTAAGTCTAACCCTAACACTAACACCCCCCTAAGTTAAATATAATTTTTATCTAACAAAATAAATTAACTCTTATTAAATAAATTAATCCTATTTAAAGCTAAATACTTACCTGTAAAATAAACCCTAATATAGCTACAATATAACTAATAATTATATTGTAGCTATTTTAGGATTAATATTTATTTTACAGGCAACTTTGTAATTATTTTAACCAGGTACAATAGCTATTAAATAGTTAATAACTATTTAATAGCTACCTAGTTAAAATAATTACAAAATTACCTGTAAAATAAATCCTAACCTAAGTTACAATTAAACCTAACACTACACTATCAATAAATTAATTAAATACAATACCTACAATTATCTACAATTAAATAAACTAACTAAAGTACAAAAAATAAAAAAAGAACTACGTTACAAAAAATAAAAAAATGATTTACAAACATTAGAAAAATATTACAACAATTGTAAGCTAATTACACCTACTCTAAGCCCCCTAATAAAATAACAAAGCCCCCCAAAATAAAAAAATGCCCTACCCTATTCTAAAATTAAAATAGAAAAGCTCTTTTACCTTACTAGCCCTTAAAAGGGCCTTTTGTGGGGCATGCCCCAAAGAAAACAGCTCTTTTGCCTGTAAAAAAAACATACAATACCCCCCCCCAACATTACAACCCACCACCCACATACCCCTAATCTAACCCAAACCCTGCTTAAATAAACCTAACACTAAGCCCCTGAAGATCTCCCTATCTTATCTTCACCACACCAGGTATCACCGATCCGTCCAGGCTCCGAAGTCTTCATCCAAGCCCAAGAGGGGGCTGAAGATGTCCATGATCCAGCTGAAGTCTTGGCCCAAGCGGGGGCTGAAGATGTCCATGATCCAGCTGAAGTCTTGGCCCAAGCGGGGGCTGAAGATGTCCATGATCCGGCTGAAGTCTTGGCCCAAGCGGGGGCTGAAGATGTCCATGATCCGGCTGAAGTCTTGATCCAAGCGGGAGCTGAAGAGGTCCATAATACGGCTGAAGTCTTCTATCAAGCGGCATCTTCAATCTTCTTTCTTCCGGATCCATCTTCATCCCGCCGACGCGGAACATCCATCCTGGTCGAAGACTTCCCGACTAATGACAGTTCCTTTAAGGGACGTCATCCAAGATGGCGTCCCTCGAATTTCGATTGGCTGGATCAGCCAATCGGATTGAACTTGAATCTTATTGGCTGATTCTATCAGCCAATCAGAATTTTCCTACCTTAATTCCGATTGGCTGATAGAATCCTATCAGCCAATCGGAATTCGAGGGACACCATCTTGGATGACGTCCCTTAAAGGAACCGTCATTCGTCGGGAAGTCTTCGGCCAGGATGGATGTTCCGCGTCTGCGGGATGAAGATGGATCCGGAAGAAAGAAGATTGAAGATGCCGCTTGATAGAAGACTTTAGCCGGATCATGGACCTCTTCAGCTCCCGCTTGGATCAAGACTTCAGCCGGATCATGGACATCTTCAGCCCCCGCTTGGGCCAAGACTTCAGCCGGATTATGGCCATCTTCAGCCCCCGCTTGGGCTTGGATGAAGACTTTGGAGCCTGGACGGATCGGTGATACCTGGCGTGGTGAAGATAAGGTAGGGAGATCTTCAGGGGCTTAGTGTTAGGTTTATTTAAGGGGGGTTTGGGTTAGATTAGGGGTATGTGGGTGGTGGGTTGTAATGTTGGGGGGGGTATTGTATTTATTTTTACAGGCAAAAGAGCTGTTTTCTTTGGGGCATGCCCCGCAAAAGGCCCTTTTAAGGGCTGGTAAGGTAAAAGAGCCAATCGGATTGAACTTGAATCTTATTGGCTGATTCTATCAGCCAATCAGAATTTTCCTACCTTAATTCCGATTGGCTGATAGAATCCTATCAGCCAATCGGAATTCGAGGGACACCATCTTGGATGACGTCCCTTAAAGGAACCGTCATTCGTCGGGAAGTCTTCGGCCAGGATGGATGTTCCGCGTCTGCGGGATGAAGATGGATCCGGAAGAAAGAAGATTGAAGATGCCGCTTGATAGAAGACTTTAGCCGGATCATGGACCTCTTCAGCTCCCGCTTGGATCAAGACTTCAGCCGGATCATGGACATCTTCAGCCCCCGCTTGGGCCAAGACTTCAGCCGGATTATGGCCATCTTCAGCCCCTGCTTGGGCTTGGATGAAGACTTTGGAGCCTGGACGGATCGGTGATACCTGGCGTGGTGAAGATAAGGTAGGGAGATCTTCAGGAGCTTAGTGTTAGGTTTATTTAAGGGGGGTTTGGGTTAGATTAGGGGTATGTGGGTGGTGGGTTGTAATGTTGGGGGGGGTATTGTATTTATTTTTACAGGCAAAAGAGCTGTTTTCTTTGGGGCATGCCCCGCAAAAGGCCCTTTTAAGGGCTGGTAAGGTAAAAGAGCTTTTCTATTTTAATTTTTTAATAGGGTAGGGCATTTTTTTATTTTGGGGGGCTTTGTTATTTTATTAGGGGGCTTAGAGTAGGTGTAATTAGCTTAAAATTGTTATAATATTTTTTGTAACTTAGTTCTTTTTTTATTTTTTGTACTTTAGTTAGTTTATTTAATTGTATTTATTTGTCGGTATTTGTATGTAATTTATTTATTGATAGTGTAGTGTATTAGAGTAGCGGCGAGGTCCGGTCGGCAGATTAGGGGTTAATAATTGAAGTTAGGTGTCGGAGATGTTAGGGAAGGCAGATTAGGGGTTAATACTATTTATTATAGGGTTTTTGAGGCGGGAGTGAGGCGGATTAGGGGTTAATACATTTATTATAGTAGCGGTAAGGTCCGGTCGGCAAATTAGGGGTTAATTATTGTAGGTAGGTGGCGGCGACGTTGTGGGGGGCAGATTAGGGGTTAATAAATATAATATAGGGGTCGGCGGTGTTAGGGGCAGCAGATTAGGGGTACATAGGGATAACGTAGGTGGCGGCGGTTTGCGGTTGGAAGATTAGGGGTTAAAAAATTTTAATAGAGTGGCGGCGATGTGGGGGGAGCTCGGTTTAGGGGTGCATAGGTAGTTTATGGGTGTTAGTGTACTTTAGAGCACAGTAGTTAAGAGCTTTAGGAACCGGCGTTAGCCCAGAAAGCTCTTAACTGCTGGCTTTTCTCTGCGGCTGGAGTCTTGTCGTTAGATTTCTAACGCTCACTTCAGCCAAGACTCTAAATACCAGCGTTAGAAAGATCCCATTGAAAAGATAGGATGCGCAAATGGCCTAGGGGGATCTGCGGTATGGAAAAGTTGCGGCTGGAAAGTGAGCGTTAGACCCTTACCTACACGACTCTAAATACCAGCGGTAGCCCAAAACCAGCGTTAGGGCCCCCTAATGCTGGTTTTGACGGCTAACGCAGAACTCTAAATCTAGGCGTAGGTTCTTTGCTGCTGCTGAGCTTACCTAGATATATATATAGTTTTAATAGGTAAATAAAAACAACAAGGCTCTATTTCTGTTTAAATGGAATGATGGCAAAAATGTTAAAAATGCTCTGGTCTTTTGCGTAAGTTTTAGTCTGAAATGCCCGGTCCTTAAGGGGTTAAAAGTACACACTATATTGTTGTGATTATAACTAACAGTACTGGCGTTATTAAAATCATGTTTTAAAAGGGGATCATTTATTTGCAATTTCCAATCCATTTCCATCTGCACCACTACTAAACCATCTGAATGCATCTTTTAGTTTGTCAGGATGGGCTGTGCTCCATTTCTCTATCAATATGGTCGCTTTTCAACTTTCACTAGTATTGTTTTAGACAATATTTATTTTTGCTGTTTGTTCAAGCAGATGGTAACTACATGTTTCTATTCAAAGAAATGATCTTCTTTTACTGGATTTTAACATTGTTAAAACTGTAAATCGTGACACCACTGCCGCGCTACATTGTATCTGCCGAGGAGATCCTTAAACGAGATCATGTCTTCGTGATTAGGTTTTATAAGGGAGGCGCCTCTATACATGCTAAGTTCAAACTCAAGAGTGTGTTAGAAAGGGCTGACACCCACATTATTGAACTCTCTGTCTCAAATGTTAGTTCCAGTTTACAACTTTTGGCCCCATAGGAGAAATAGGGCTTTTATTGGGGATCCAAAACCCGTTTTGCGAGTGCGGGAAAGAGACAGAAATGTACTATTCTGATTGGTCTGAAAAAAAGGAGAAAAGCTGCAGCCAATAGATTGTGATCAAGGCCTATGTTAGTTATTTCCACAAACATGTTTTAATAGTCCAAATATTTATTTTTCGTGAAGTAGGATTGTACATTTCTTTTCAGATCTCATATTGCATCAGGGAGAATTAATCCTGAGTCCTGAGACAATAATAATTTTTTTTTACAAGACATAAATTTACTATAAAACAGGTGATGTGTTATTAACATATTTGAATGTATTGGTTGATCCTGGACATTTTAATCTCAGTCTTTTAGAGCATATTATATATTTAAATGAAAGTTATTATGACAATTAACAATATTTATTTTTAGTCACAATCATTCTTCAGCCTATGAGATTAAAGTAAAATGATTCAATAATATAGTAAACAATTATCTATAAAATGTGTTCCTAGCTTAGTTCTTCATATTTCTCTACACGATTTGGATACTCTGTTGACAAATCATACTAAAACTATGCTTTCCTACATATTTCTCAAACAACTGAGCTGAGAAAGGTAGGTTTAACCATTTACATTATCATCCTCACTATTATTTATTATAATTATTATCTTTATTTGTAATCCTCCAACAGAGTCTGCAGCATTACACAGAAGGTATATTAAATAACAACAAGAGCGCTGCGGAATCTGTTGGCGCTCTACAAATAACCGATAATAATAAATAATAATAATAAGACAGTGAAGACAGCCTGTGACAGATATGATAACAGGGCTCTGATCCCTTGAGAGTTTACAATCTACACACTTGAAAGACAAGGTCATGTCTTTTGACAAATCTAAACTAGATTTTAATGAAAATTTGGAGGTGGTTGTGAACAGTAAAAACTGGCACTGCTGGCACTGGTTGTGAAAAAGCTAGTAGCTAAAGTGCTGCAATTATGATTGTAGGTGCCTAGTTCCAGCACTGTGTACATGTAGTAGCCATGGCAGGTATAGCACATGCAATGCAAAACATGGTTTCCTTGACTAACTCCTCTATACCTATTGTGTATGTTATATACTTGCGGGAAAAACCATTGTCCATTCTATCTGCTCAGTTCTTTGTACATTGCAAAGCCCCAACTCATTTTTCAATGTATTCATTTTTTGGTCTCTCTTTTATTTAAAAATCTTATAATTAATTAAATGTAGCGCCACTAACTTCACTCCTGATGCAGCACTAACTTAGAGCCAATTAGGCAACTGCCTAGGGATTTAAATGTGGAAGGACCTCTCACAAGCACAATTAAAATCCACCTCTTTTCAGGCTCGCCAGAAACAGCAGTTATGAAGCAGCGATCTAAAGACCGCTGCTCCATAACTTGTCCGCTATCTCTGAGGCTGCGGTCTTCAATCCGCCCGATCCTATACGATCAGGCTAATCTACCCCTGTCTCTTCAGTACGCCTATCAGAACCATTTTTTAATTCATTTGGGCCAATGATGCTGTATCACGTGTCTCATAGACTACAAAGAGAGTGCACTCCCAGCGGCATTGTTACATTGCAATTAACACAGAATCGCAGGCACTGTTCTTTGGAATCTCTTTTTACTTCAAGGGACAGTATACACCAATTTTCATATAACTGCATGTAATAGACACTACTATAAAGAATAATATGCACAGATACTGATCTAAAAATTCAGTTAAAAAACCGCTGCGCCATAAAGACCGCTGCTCCATAACTTTTCTGCTGCCTCTGAGGCTCCGGTCTTCAATCCGCCTGATCCTATATGATCAGACTGATTGACACCTCCTGCTAGCGGCCTATTGCCAATGAATCTGCAGGGGGTGGCATTGCACAAGCAGTTCTGGTGAACTGCTTGTGCAATGATAAATGCCAACAGCGTATGCTATCGGGATTCAGCTATGTCTGTCGGACATGATACGCTACAGCGTATTATGTCTGACAGACATTGGTAAATCTACCCCTGTGTCTCTAGTACACCTATCAGAACATTTTTTTTAAAATTCATTTGGGCCAATGAGATGTGGTACCACGTGTGTCTCATAGACAACAAAGAGAGTGCACTCCCAGCTGCATTGTTACATTGCAATTAACACAGAATCACAGGCACTGTTCTTTTGAATCTCTTTTTACTTCAAGGGATAGTATACACCAATTTTCATATAACTGCATGTAATAGACACTACTATAAAGAATAATATGCACAGATACTGATATAAAAATCCAGTATAAAACCGTTTAAAAACTTACTTAGAAGCTTCCAGTTTAGCTCTGTTAAAAAGGTAGCTGGAACACCCACTGAAAGTGGGAAAAAGCAGACCATCCCCCTCCCCCTTTCTTTGCATATGAAAAGACTCTTTACACAAACAGGAGCAAGCTGGAATAGGTATACATCAGTATTCTCCTAAAACTTTGGGGCTTGGTTAGTAGTCTGAAAATCAGAGCAATGTTGATTAAAAATAAGCAAAACTATACATTTAAAAAATAAATAAACTGTATGGGCTATATAAATGGATCATCTACAAAACATTTATGCAAAGAAAAATCTAGTGTATAATGTCCCTTTCAGTGTAACTTTGGGGGCTGTCAGGGGGATCATATTAAAGACTATAGGGTGGTACAGATTCTACTTGATTGCACTGTCCTCCTGCTTTTCATTGGAAAAAAATAAAATAGGGTTTGAAGGGGGTCTGGCAGTAACTTCTCTAAGCAAGCCCCCGAGGGGGTGTGAAAATATGTATCCTAAGGTAAGAAGGGACATTTAGCAATGTACTCATTCAATTCTTTAAAAGTATTACCAGAAGAAAATGACATATACTATCCATTTAAGATATGAATTCATGTTGTGATAAGATTAATTGTATGCAGATACAAGATAAAGATGAAGAGTTCACAAATCATTTATGCGTCATTGGTATCAGCCATAGTCTAATGTTCAGGAGCACTTAACATTTGTATAATTTATAATGTATCACAAGGTACTATTCAATGTTATATTTCCTGGAAAATAAACAGCACTTCCTTGAGTTGGCTTGAAAATTAAGACTTGTACATATTAAAGATACATTATAGCCAAAACTGAAATGCACATAAGTGCATTTCAGTGAATGAATAGATGCAGTTAGTTTTAGCAAAAATACTTCTAGTAAAAGTTATGGCTTTTATTGTGTGCACAACATACTGAGTATATATAATTATACCATGTGCATCTGCTTTGTATTGAGCCCCAATGCCCCCCCCCCCAGGTTTTTGCTGTGCTTTTATTGGGTGCAAGGCAGCGAAATACTTGTACACCTTAGTGCTTGCTACCTTGATAACTGGTCCTTTGAGCAGATACAAGCTATTAATGTGGGTGCATTGATGCTATGTATGTCACTTGCACAGTAAAATATATAATTATTAGTTGTGTGTATATCTAAGCTGGTTTGTTTTTAGGGAACATCTGAAAGTCTAAACACCTAATACATTATGCAGGGAACAAACGGAACATAGATTTTGATAGCAGATAACTACCATAGGCCAATCAAGTCTGCCCATATTTCCTGAAAAGTGTAAGTTAAGTTAGTATGTAGGATAGCCAGGCATCCTTGAAGTCCCCATAGTGTTTCTCTTTACCACCTCTAATCAAAGCTTATTCCATAAATCATTCACCCTTTCTGTAAAGATGCTCTTCCACAAATTACTCCTGAACTTGACCACTTGTTCTGGTGTTTCTCTATGTTATATATTATTTGCTATTATTAGCCTGCTTTGGCCTGCTTTTGTTATGAATCAGACTGTTCATTGAGACTCAATTGTCCTTAGATATGTCTGTCATGAAGCTTTGTCTGTAGAAACCCATGTCACATGAAGTGTGGCAAAAGTGAACTTAGTTTTGCTACGAGGAATGAATCTCTTTGCTATCTGTCTTTTGTCCTGCCTCTGCTAGTTATGAAGTGTGGCGTGACTAACAATGGCCAATTACATATATTTTTATTATTAAGAAATAATACTAATATATAAGCTGTTACGCATAGCAAACGATGGCTGTCCCTTTGTTTGTCTGTAAGGGAAGTCCTAGTAGCAGTAATAAAGATCAGCTTCTATTTGAGATTTTCCTTTGTTTACATGTATTGGTCTGCTCTCCTTTATTCCTCCCCCTGACACGGACCTGTTGGGCTAAATGTCTAAATCTATTCATGAAAAATATTTTGTTTTAGCTTTACTAAGTCCATGCTGTACTTGAGTGTTTCTAGCATACTATTTATTTTCCTTTTCTTCTTTATGTAATCAACTCTTTATTGTAAGTTTTATTTTTAAGATCATGTTCCATTCAGTAGCACTCTTTGAACAGATATGTCCCCCATAACTGTATGCTATTATCAAGATGAAGTCTAACTAATCATCTGTAAAGTGGCATAGAGGCCTAGTTATCAAGCTGTCTACTTACCTGCCTTCGCCGGCCCAATACGCCCGCCTAAGCTCGCCTACCATTGCCGCCGCGGACCTGAATAATCTCGCCAAAGTTATCAATAAAGCTGTCAAAAAGCCGCACACCAAGTACGGCGGGATGAGCAGCGGACTGTGATAGTTATCACTCATCCGATCTCGCTGCTCTTCGGCTTTTTCCCAGCTTTATTGCTGGCCTGTCACTAAGCACTCACACTAAACTACACTGTTCTACCCCCTATACCGGTGCCCCCGGAGCCCCCCGCAACTAAATAAAGTTATTAACCCCTAAACGAGACCCCGCCGCAACTATAATAAATGTATTAACCCGTAAACCGCCACCTACATTATACCTAGTAACCCCTATCCTGCCCCCCCTATACCGCCGCCACAACTATAATAAATTTATTAACCCCTATCCTGCCCCCCCTACACTGCCACAACTATAATAAATATGTTAACCCCTAAACCTAAGTCTAACCCTAACACCCACCTAACTTAAATATTAATTAAATACATCTAAATATTATAACTCTTATAAACTAAATTAATCCTATTTAAAACTAAATACTTACCTTTAAAATAAACCCTAATATAGCTACAATATAACTAATAATTATATTGTATCTATCGTAGGATTTAGTTTTATTTTACAGGCAAATTTCAATTTATTTTAACTAGGTACAATAGCTATTAAATAGTTAATAACTATTTAATAGCTACCTAGCTAAAATAAAGAGAAATTTACCTGTAAAATAAAAACTAACCTAAGTTACAATTACACCTAACACTACACTATCATTAAATACATTATTCCTATTTAAAACTAAATACTTACCTGTAAAATAAACCCTAAGGTAGCTACAATGTAATTAATAATTACATTGTAACTATTTTAGGATATATATTTATTTTACAGGTAACTTTGTATTTATTTTAGCTAGTTAGAATAGTTATTAAATAGTTATTAACTATTTAATATCTACCTAGCTAAAACAAATACAAAATTACCTGTAAAATAAATCCTAACCTAAGTTACAATTAAACCTAACACTACACTATCATTAAAAAAATTAAATTAATTAACTACAAATACCTACAATTAAATACAATTAAATAAACTAACTAAAGTACAAAAAATAAAATAACTAAGTTACAAAAAATAAAAAAAATAAGTTACAAACATTTAAAAAATATTACAACAATTTTAAGCTACTTACACCTAATCTAAGCCCCCTAATAAAATAACAAAGCCCCCCAAAATAAAAAATGCCCTACCCTATTCTACATTAAAAAGTTAACAGCTCTATTACTTTACCAGCCCTTAAAAGGGCCTTTTGCGGGGCATGCCCCAAAGAAATCAGCTCTTTTGCCTGTAAAAAAAAAATACAACCCCCCCAACATTAAAACCCACCACCCACACACCCCTACTCTAACCCAAACCCCCCTTAAATAAACCTAACACAACCCCCCCTGAAGATCATCCTACCTTTAGCCGTCTTCAGCCAGCCGACCACCGATGGAACAGAAGAGGACATCCGCAGTGGCCGAAGTCATCATCCAAGGGGCGCTGAAGAAGTCTTCCATCCGATTGAAGTCATCATCCAAGGGGCGCTGAAGAGGTCTTCCATCCGATTGAAGTCTTCATCCAGGCGGCGTCTTCAATCTTCATCCATACGGAGCGGAGCCATCTTCAGACGAGCCGACGCAGAGCCATCTTCTTCCACCGACGACTTCCTGACGAATGACGGTTCCTTTAAGTGACGTCATCCAAGATGGCGTCCCTCGAATTCCGATTGGCTGATAGGATTCTATCAGCCAATCGGAATTAAGGTAGGAAAAATCTGATTGGCTGATTGAATCAGCCAATCAGATTCAAGTTCAATCCGATTGGCTGATCCAATCAGCCAATCAGATTGAGCTTGCATTCTATTGGCTGTTCTGATCATGAAAGAACAGATTTGGGTTTAGTATCCCTTTAAGTAGTATAAGGTAATATTTGCTTGTAAGGGGTCACAGAAATTCTGAACTTTTATGATGATAATTTGTTACCAATTACAATCAGATATCTTCTTTTTAAGTAAAAAATAAATAAATTTGTGTTTCATATCTCTTTAAGAATGTCTAACGATATATCTGTCTGGACATATTTTTTGTTCATTTTCCCAGTAGAATGTTTTATTTGCATACATTTTACTGAAGATGCTACTTTTTATTCTGCTTCCAAATTCTATAACATTTGGCTGAAAGATGGAAATATGTTACGTTTGATGGGTTTTGTCCAAACCTCATACTTAATGGCCATGTTCCAATTCTACTCTATTCTCTACTATAACAATGCATTTTAATAACACACTGGCTGTATTATGTAAAGTTAAGAGCTTTTCTATTTGTGTTAAATGTAAAAAAATGTACTTAATGTTTTTCCATTATGCTATTTTCTATTAAAGTTTTTACATATACAAAACAAAACAAAACTGATCATATTTCTTTTGCATTATTGAAATTTTGTATTTATGCCTGGCAAAACTTTAGCCCTCCTTAAAACAATAAAAATTCTGGTGTAGACTGTCCCTTTAAAATTTAAAATGAAGACTAAAGGCATTTTTAAGTCTTTTTTTTTTTTTTTTTAAATACAGATCCTCACACATGCAGTAGAAGTACATGGTTTAAAGGGACACTGAACCCAATTTTTTTCTTTCGTGATTCATCAAATTTTCTTCATTCTCTTGGTATCTCTATTTTTTTTTTTTTTTTAAATAATTTTTATTGAGGTTAACAAGCATAAATGACACCAAGTTTACACAATACAAATTATATATCAAACAAAACATAAAGGTCCCAGGCATTTACATATATATGTACACATCAGGTTATAAATCCAAACCTTGTACCTATGTGGGTTTACCCATAAGATTTAGACTGGCCATCTGAGGACCATCAAAGCAGCTCAGTATTTAGCAATGGGCCTAATCTTTAAACTATATAACAACCATTAGCCCATGCCTAGAACCACATAGTTAAAGACATTCCAGTACTAACGCAATAATAGTGCAGAATTCAATGCCATTTATACCTCAATAATAAGAAACAACAAATTTTAAGTGCAAACTACAAAACAAACCTCTTTTCCCTTATACTCATATCACAGAGCCCCCCAGAATAAGTATGCAAAAAGAAAAATTAGAAATAAGGTACACCCCAGCTAAGAGTTAGTGGCCACTCCCGGACCACGGATATTAGGTATGAGTAAGGGGTGAAGACTGGGAGAATGTTAATGGGGCCACTCACGGACCCAATGCTATAATAAGATACTTTATACAATTAAATAAATAACCCCCTAAGCTATATAAACATGTATAAGTTAGGCGAACTCCCGCTATGAATTTGCGGCCACTCTTGGACCACATGTTTTGGGTGCAAGTAAGGAGTAGAGGTTTGGGGGAATTATTAGTAAGGTCACTCTTGGACCCATTCTAGATAGAGTCATGCAATAAAGGATATGTAAGCCACTATTTGGCCTCTATATAGTATTTGAAACAGCTTAAATTTTGAATATTATGCATGAAAGATACCAATATTCACATATATAATCATACATGCAGACATGTACAGACATCTATACAATTAAATACAATAAATAGCCCCCTATGATACACAAGCCATTATAGGTTAGACGTACCCCACCTAAAAATTAGTGGTCACTTTTGGGCCACAGGTTCTGAGTATAAATAAGGGGGAAAGATTAGGGAAGTATTCACAGGGCCACTCTTGGACCCATTCTGAAAAAGTTTCATTATACATGAAATATAGGCTGCTTTTGGGCCTCTATAAATAGATTAGTGTGGCATATATTTTAAATATTATTTTTGTGATATACACAACTACACGCACCTACATGTACCTATGTACAATATAAGAAATAACAACAACAGTAATAGGGATTTTAGTGAGGGAGAACACCCTGCTGAGGCTTGGAAGGGGCAATTAGTACTGGGCTATTATGCTTATAAAACTGAGAAATAGCCCACCACGTACACCTATAAGAAGCAAATAAATACCAATTAGTGTGCATATGTTGTAGGTATGGGGGGCTATAGGAGGGTTGTATGTCCCATAAACACTTTTCCAACCGGAGTCTTCATTAGTATGGGTGCACAGAAACCCCCAGAAGACCAAGCATTATAACACTTTCAATCGATTTTACCCTTATTAGTGCAGGGCCCAACAAACCATCCCAATAGCTCAATGCACAGATAAGATTGATCCCATTTACGGGTAACCTTGCTATACAGGCGATCAAATAAATACATATTAGACTAATAGAAAGCTCAAGGGCCCAACATTTTCAAAAGTACTTGCAGTAGCCATGGCTTCCAAGTTATCGTCAGGACAGTGTCTGATTTCAGGATCCAAAGGGTGAATAGGGGGGAGGAAGAATTACTAAGTTGGACCAGCACCCCGGAGACCATCTTTTCTGGGAACTCTTCATCCGACCCCCATTCTGCTATGAGTGACAAAATCTTGAACACCTCCCGAAACCCCATCGGGATCCAGAGTGACGGGGCAGCAAAAGGCTACCAATCGTGAAGTCTTACCCACCGAGCCAGTCGCTCGGAGCCAGGCGCTCTCCTCCGCATGACCGGGCAGGTTATAGAGATCTGGAGATCCTCCACACTATCTCCGTTATGTGCCACTGTGAGATCTCGTCCGTTGGCGGCAGTCCCCCCAGGTGCAGTGGTCCCTTCAAAAGAGGTACGATCCAGGGAGGCTCCCAAATCACTGACAGCTCCTGAGCTTTCTTTTTTAGGGCTACTCTCCCGCTGTTCCCTTTCCAGCATATCCGCTCTAAGATACAGGCCTCCGTCTTGCTGCTGACTCGTGCCACTCCGATCATTTAAAACCATCGGCTCCACTTCCGCAGGCTCCCATGGCTCCTCTCCAGGGGCACCTGTCAGAGCCATGAGTCGGTCAAATCTATGATTGATCCACTGTTCGGAGTGAGCAAACAAGGCTTTAATTTTGATATAGAAGTCCTCCTCCATGTTTCAGATAATGTGCAGAAAATGTCAAGTGTTTCTGCTTACCCGGATTCCCGGGGGGGGAGCTGGGATCCCTCTCCTCAGAGGCCGCCAGGGACACTCAGCGGTCCAGTTTGAGAGGTCCTGCCACAATAAAAAACTTTTATTTTTATATAGGTCCAGTCAGTTCAATGTTCTCTACTTTCTGCAATATAGTATCTTGCTGGATGCCTATTCAAACTCTTAGATTACAGGCGGATTGTAAATCTATAAGGCAGAGCTCCCAATTTAGCGGCCATCTTAGACCGTGGCCCGGACACGCCCCCTGGTATCTCTATTTGAAAAGCAAGAATGTAAGTTTAGATGACGGCCCATTTTTGGTGAACAACCTGGGTTGTTCTTGCTGATTGGTGGATAAATTCATCCACCAATAAAAAACTGCTGTCCAGAGTACTGAACTAATAAAAAAGCTTAGATGTCTTTGTTTTCAAATAAAGATAGCAAGAGAACGAAGAAAAATTAATAATAGGAGTAAATTAGAAAGTTGCTTAAAATTGCATGCTCTTTGGGAGAAACTCTGCATTTAGTGATATTAATCCAGATAATATTAAAAAGTTGTAACTGTCTGCAAGAGAAATCTTAAAGGGACAGTCAACACAAAAATTATTATTTAAAAAGATAGATAATGCCTTTACTAGAAAAAACTTCAAAGGCGAGGTAGAGAGTGTAAAATCTAAAACATAACTTTTATTTAAAGCTTAAAAAATACACATCCAAGGATCCTGACTCCTGAGGCTAGTGCAGCACCAGTCTAGACCGGTGCTGCTCTGGCCTCAGGATCCTTTGATGTGTATTTTTTAAGCTTTAAATAAAAGTTTTGTTTTAGCTTTTACACTCTCTGCCTCGCCTTTGAAGTTTTTTCTACGTGATGAGTGGATTGGGGAATCCCCTTTGAGGTTTGCAAGAGAATGGTTTTTGTTTCTAGAGGAGAGTGGGTGGAGCTATTCTCGGCGTGGGACGCCGACAGAATTGACTGTTGTGGATCAGAGTCTGGGAGGATTTGTGGATCTCTATCGAACGGATGATTTGAGGCAAGTCTGCAGTTGATCCTGACATCAAGTGACAAGCAGTAAGTTTGTTTTACTTATTGGTCTGAATTACTGACGGGAACCGTCTCTGTTATATATGAGATTGGACAGTGTGGAGTCTCGGTGCGCTTTATATAAGGGAGTTACTTTTTCTGTGGCTATAATGCCTTTACTACTCATTCCCCAGCTTTGCACAAAAAACCTTTAACCTCTAAATTTCGTAGGAAACAGAAGCAGCGGTTGATTGACATCCCATGCAGGGGGCGGCATTGCATAAGCAGTTCACCAGAACTACTTGTGCAATGATAAATGCTGACAGCATATGCTGTCGGCATTTATCGATGCGGGGTGGACATGATCGCTACAGCGAATCCGCACTTTCATAAATTGGCCTCTAAGTATTTAGCGTTTTGAGTATTTTGGTGAAAACTTGCAACCTTTTAACTTGTGAGAAAAAATATTGAGAACTGTAGTGCGAAAATGTTTATAGAATTACTAGAGAAAATTTCATATAGGCCCATGAAAT
Source organism: Bombina bombina (assembly GCF_027579735.1). Lineage (NCBI taxonomy): Eukaryota > Metazoa > Chordata > Amphibia > Anura > Bombinatoridae > Bombina > Bombina bombina. Next base: position 440,053,738 of record NC_069501.1, on the reverse strand, counting down.
GCCCATGTTCAGCTTATTTTACGAAAAAATAACAATTACGCTTTGTATTTTGTACTTTTAAGTATGATTTTTTTTGTTGCACAACCAGTGTACTTAAATTACAATTTAGGCTGTGCAGAGTTATTAAGATTTATTCCTGTGTAATTTACCTACAAATTTTATTTGTTTTTGTTTTTTAAATATGATTTTTGGTGAACAATTTTCTTACAGATTTTGATGCACCTTTACATTACAATTTATGTATTTTTGTGTGAATGGTTAATTTATTCATTTTGTAAGGTTTTAAAACACAAATTATATTGTCCACTTGTGTAATTTATTCATCGCCTTCCCATATGAAAATGCAGTATACGCCCTTTACCAAGACACCCTGTTTTCAGGGTAAAAAGTGGCTTTATATAATTTCACTAAGGAAATAGAAGGGCTGCCGAGCATTTTTATAGAATCTCACCAGCCCAGGGAACTTTTTAGAATTGGGCCCTTAGTAAGATAGTTCTGTAAGCATTAAATCCAGATGATTATAATTTTTTGTCATGCTGCATGTCTAGCCTTAGAATGTCTGGTTTTACTAAATATTAGGTGTACAACAGTTTGATATTGTCTAGATGAATTACATATATACATCTTACAATATTTTAAATTGATATCCTGGGACCAGGTAGCAGGTGGAATCTGGGTGATGAGGTGTGACAGTCTAGGGGTGGGACCAAATGGTCTTTGGTTTTGGTCTGAGAGGCCCTGGGTGCTTTTTGGTCATTTATGGGTGAAATTTAGATGTATTATGTGAAAGAAATGGGGACTTAAATGACAAGGTCACTGGGACAAACAAATCAAGGAATATTCAGTAGCTCTATTTATATTAAAGGAATACTTAACCCATTTTTTTTATTTAATGATTCGGATAGAACATGCAATTTTAAGCAACTTTCTAATTTTATCCTATTATCAATTTTTCTTTGTACTCTTGCTATCTGTACTTAAAAATCAGTATTGTAAAGCTTATGAGACAGACAATTTTAGGTTCAGCACCCTGGATAGTGGTTGCTTATTGTTAGCTACATTTAGCAAACCAATAAGCAAGCATAACTCAGGTTCTGAACCACCAAAAATGGGTCAGCTCCTAAGCTTTACATTCTTGCTTTTTAATTAAAGATAGCAAGAGAACAAAGAAAAATTGATAATAGGAGTAAATTAGAAAGTTGCTTAAAATTGCATGCTCTATCTGAATCATGAAAGAACAGATTTGGGTTTAGTATCCCTTTAAGTAGTATAAGGTAATATTTGCTCGTAAGGGGTCACAGAAATTCTGAACTTTTATGATGATAATTTGTTACCAATTACAATCAGATATCTTCTTTTTAGATAAAAAAAAAAAGTCTTGTCATCAGATTTACAATAGACAATGAAGAAAATTCCTTTGAAATATATTTATATATATATATATATATATATATATATATATATATATATATATATATATATACATTCTGTAATGTTTTTAGTATTTGAAGGAATATTGTTCTAGTGTTTATGAATTCCACATGGTGGGCCGAAGTGTAGGAAAAACTCTGAATTCGCCTTTAGAACACTGCATAAAGTTCACAGCCAGCCCTACAAGACACTATTGTTCTATCCAGCCAGTAGGTATGGGCGAAAGTTTTCCAACATTTGAAAACCTAAAGGAATTTTAACACAGTTTGTTTGTTTCAAATAACATTTGTTTAATGTAATAGTATTTCTAATGCTTTCTTTCAAAGTAATATTCGGTTAAAATTTTTCTATGAATTAAATTTGAATTATGCAATATTCGAATAAAAAAAAAAATTGCATACATATATTTGTAATAGTATTTCTAATGCTCTCTTTAAATTTAATAATCAAATTGTGTAATATTTGAAATAGAAAAATTTGAATGAATATAGTTGTATCTATTGTGTATCACTTTACTAAATTCCCTTCTACATGAACAATTTAACTTTTGAATAGTGTTGATTAAAGGACTAGTAAATACAGAAGACTTCCATAATCAACAAATATATGATGAAAATACAATACTTTAGCTCTTAGTCTGAACTTCAAATGAGTAGTAGGTTTTTTATGCCAAATTTCAAAGTTATGTCTATTTCACTCCCCCTGTATCATGTGACAGTCATCAGCCAATCACAAATGCATTTACGTATATTCTGGGAATTCTTGCACATGCTCAGTAGGAGCTGGTGACTCAAAAAAAGTGTAAATATAAAAAGGCTTAACAGTTTAAGTGAAGTAAATTGGAAAGTTGTTTAAAACTGCTTGCTCTATCTGAAACATCTGAAAGTTTAATTTTGACTTAAAGGGACACTGAACCCAAATTTTTTCTTTCGTGATTCAGATAGAGCATGCAATTTTAAGCAACTATCTAATCTTCTCCTATTATCAATTTTTCTTCGTTCTCTTGCTTTCCTTATTTGAAAAGAAGGCATCTAAGCTTTTTTGGTTCAGACTCTGGAAAGCATTTTTTTATTGGTGGATGAATGTATCCACTAATCAGCAAGAACAACCCAGGTTGGTCACCAAAAATGGGCCGGCATCTAAACTTACATTCTTGCATTTCAAATAAAGATACCAAGAGAATGAAGAAAAATTGATAATAGGAGTAAATTAGAAAGTTGCTTAAAATTAAATGCTCTATCTGAATCATGAAAGAAAAAAAATGAGTTCAGTATACCTTTAAGTGTCCCTTTAAATTAAAAGTTACATTCAAAACTTCAAATGTGGATATTCGATTTCATTATGAACATTCGAAAACAAAAGAAACATTTGAAAACCGGAAATAACATTTGATTACCGGATTCTAATGTATTTTACTTCTTATTAACATTTAATTGTCCAAAACTAATGTTCATATTTTACACATTTACATAAGCCATTTTGCAAGTGTGTTTCCTAAGTGTTGTGATTGTGCTTGTTTTTCTACATTGCTAGTGATTCTAGTTTGATGTGCGCAATCATGTATTGCCCACCCTAATGCAGCTATAGTTGTTAAAGGACCTTTATATAAAGTAGATTTACATAATCAACAAATACATGATTAAAAGACAATGCAATAGCACAAAGTCTGAGTTTTAGCAGTAGATATGTTTCTGATATATTTAAAAATGTATTTAAATTTGTATCATATGACAGCCATCAGTCAATCACAGACTCATATATGTATACACTGCAACCTCATATGAATACATGCTGTGTAGTAGCTGGTGCGTCAGAAAGTATGATATAAAAAGACTGAGCCCAATTTGATAGAAAATTAAATTGAAAAGTCTCTTTCTGCATGCTCTATAAAAACCATGAAAATTTAATTTTGACTTTAGTGTCCCTTTAATGTAGGAACGCCCACTAATGTAACACTGCAAAATATAGGTCATGAGATCCTCCTCAATGAATTTCAAACACAATCTAATTTTTACAACAAGGCTCCCAGCTCCTCAGCAACCTCAGAGTCGTCTATGACTATAGGCCAATGATTTGAAAAGCTTATTCCAAATTATAAAGTTTTAAAGTTCCATAAAAGCTGAGGATGAATTTGCTCAGCAACACTATCAAAATAAAATTTCAGTATCTCCATTTCCGCACCTGCATGAAACATGAACATTAAACTTTAATGGGACAGTGTGCTCTATTTTTTTCCCCTTATCTTACCTTTATTTTGCCTTTTGAAATAGCTGATTTTTATATTTGTATCCCTACCTATACTGAAAATATCAGTACTAGGTTTAGATGAAATCGTGCTCCCAGTGGTGTGTGTCACAAAGACGTAATATAATTTTCATTGTTCTTTCTCTAAGTGTTACTTAAGAAATAAGATAAGGAGAGCTTTGTGTAAATAGTTAGACAGATAATATAATAATAAGCAACTGATTATCAAAACAATATAGCTCCTCCCCCCTCCTGAACCTTCCTGGCACCAAAAGGCATGAACAAATGAACAAATAGATCTGGTCAAGTAGTCATTTGTTCTTAATTCATTTTATCCAATAATGCATTTGACTGTTCATGTATCAGATGACTCGTTGAATCAGCACAAATTTATCCAAAGCCAAATGCACATTTCCGAAACAACTATTTCCTATACAAAAATAAACACAAAAGAACAGTTTCTCATACATTTTAAACACTGCTGCTGGTATAACAAGTTATTGAAAACACATTAACCTCTTAAGGACATATGACAGAATTTTCCGTCATAAAACAATTGAGCAAACTGAAAGCTGTGTCCTTAAAGGGTTAAAGGTAAACCAGTTTTACAATCCTTTAAGCTAAAAAACCTATAAGGCTTAAATATTAATATTCTGATCTTATGTTTAAGTAATGGTGTTAAGCATATTAAGCTAAAATTATTTGATTTTAATGTTTAAATTGACGTATGGTAAAACAGAATCCTTACCAGTAATATTTGTTGAGTATTTTGCATTGTGATGTTGAACTAGGATTTGAAATCGACCGTGCTACAGTAAAGCAAAGCAAAGCGAATGTTAATGTATACTGTGCGATACACAATTATAATGCTGCATGGATACATTTCTGCACAAGAGCTAAGTTAAGTAGTGTGGGGGTTGACAAGAGTCATTATGCTGTATAAATATTTGATGGCTTAATTATGTCCTGTATTACCTTTTGTTCTACCAATTGATTTCAGTTGTAGCATAGAATAAAATCAATTGGTTATTATACATTCTGCTGAAAGGAAGCATAGTATGTAAGTATATAAGAAATATATATATATATACAGTAAATATATATATATATATATATATATATATATATATATATATATATTTATATTGTGTGTGAGTAAATATATGTATGTATATATATATACTCCATAAAGTGAATACACCCTCCTGGGTCAGCTACCTGGGTGAAAATATGTATAGAAACTAAAGAAAATGCACTCACAGGGTTTTTGTGATATCAATAAGTAAAAAACAATGACTTATTGATATCACAAATACCCTGTGAGTGCATTTTCTTTAGTTTATATATATATTTATATATATATATATATTCAGAAATGCATCATTCAATCAAATTAAGTAGTCTAGTGTATATAGTAATATATACTTGCTCTTTCCTTACTACTTTACCAACTTGTTTCTGTCCAGTTCTTCTAAATTAAATTATTTCTTACATTTTCCCACCACTTCTTTCATACCCTGACCATTAAAAATTAAAAATGAAGTCCAGCTGACTTCATCTGACATTACCATGGCAACCTCTAGCACAGAAAAGATATGGCCATGTCAGCCATCTTTTGAGAGTGAAAACCACTAACTTTTTAATGAGGGGTTGCATATTACAAAACCTTACTGTATTTTGCAAGGGGAAAGTGACGTCTCTATGTACTAACTAGAAAATATTATTGTTAATTGTAGTAATTTATTGTTATAGTACATGTTATACTGTATATTAAACAGAAACACTAAAAATATTTAGATTAGGGGAAAAAATATATATACAGGTGTGTGTGTATCTCTCTCTCTCTCTCTATCTATCTAAATATATATATATTTATATATATATATATATATATATATATATATATACACACATATATATATACAGGTGTGTGTATATATATATATATATATATATATATCTACACCTGTAGATATATATATATATATATATATATATACAGTATATATATATATATATAGATAGATAGATAGATAGATAGATAGATAGATAGATATCTACACCTGTAGATATATATATAAATATATATATATACACACACACGCATATCTATACTATAATTGCGATTGTAATGTCCGTCACCGTCTGCAGTTGCTCACGCATCCTCAAAGGAATGTTGCAGTGCGAGGCAGCCAACAAAATGTTGGCTGCGCACCCAGCCAAAATAATTAACCTGGAACCAGGTGAATTCCGAAAATGGCAGGGTGGTGAAAGAATCCTTTAACCACCCTGCCATTTTCGGAAACCTATCGGGATGCAGCAAAGGCAAACGGAGCATTACAACAAAAAAAAACACCGCCCGCACGGAGCATAACAAAAAAAAAACCTAACCTCCCAGACAAAGTATTAACACCTAAACCGCAAACCCACACATCGCAAAATAATAAAGTTATTAACCCCTAATCCACAAATAACCTAACATATCAATCCCTTAACCGTCAACCACCCACATCGTAATGAACCTAATCACCCTATTAACCCCTAAACCGCAAAACCCCCACATCGCAATAAACCTAATTACCCTATTAACACCTTAAAACCCACAACGCAAATGACTAATTAAATTACTAAACCCCTAACCTAATACCCCCTAACCTAACACCCCCTAAATTAAACCCAATTACCTAAATTAAAAATACAAAATTACAATTAAAATAAAAAACCTAACATTACGTTAAAATTAAAAAAACTAAGTTTAAATGAAACTAAAATTACAAAAAAATAAGAGTCTAACATTACAGAAAATAATAAACAAATGATCAAAAAAAGCTCTTTTAAGAAGTGCCCATAACACTAATAAAACAAAAAACCTAATCCCTATGAAAATAAAAAAGCCCCCCAAAATAAAAACACCCCCTAATCTAATGCCCTTTTAAGGGCAGCAAAAGAGCTGAATGCTCTTTTAAGGGCAATGCCCATACAAATGCTCTTTTCAGGGCAATGGGTAGTTTAGGTTTTTTAATGTTAGGTTTATTTATTTTGGGGGGTTTGGTGGGTGGTGGGTTTTACTCTTAGGGGGGACTTAGAATTTTTTGTAACTGCAAAAGAGCTGTTTAACTTAGGGCAATGCCCTTTTAAGGGCTATTGGTAGTTTAGCATTAGATTTGAGGGTGTTATTATTTTGGGGGGCTTTTTATTTTCATAGGGATTAGGCTGAATTCTTTTATTTTGGACAATGTGTTTATTTTTTTCTGTAGTTCTATTTTTTATTTTTTGTATTTACAACACATAGACTGCCCTCTGGGTAGGCTTACCAACTAGTTTTTTTATATATACAGTTATATATGTATAGATACAGGTACAGTATTTATTAAATACTAATTGAATACTGTGCTGTGCTAGTGTTAAACTAAATGTAGCACTATTGCACCACTAATATATGTTAGTTCAAACATGTTTTCAAGTCTTTAAACGCACTGGCAAGTGAAAAGAAAGCTAAAACTGCCTTGTTTCACTTTAAGGCGGATTTCACTTTACAGCGGGGCTCTGGTCCCTAACCCGCTGTATGAGGGGGGTATACCTGTATGCCAAAATACCAGGGAATTTTTAACATTTTTGCTGTCACTCAGTTTAATCAGAAATAGAGGCCTTGTTTTTTTGGTTTACCTATAAAAATTATACATACAGTATATGTTTTTTTGCCATAAAAAGAGCTTTCAGGTGACAGCTTCAGCTAGCTTTTTTTTTTTTACAGTATTTAGAAATTGTTGTAAAGTTGCAAAAAAAATAAAATAAGAAAAATAAATAAATATATATATATATATATATTTATATATACACTGTATATATATATATATAAAAGTTTATCGCATTCCACAAAAACCTGTAGCTTTCTAGCTTTAGAAAATCTCAAAATATGTTAATTGACATCTTATGAGTTAGCTAACACCTAACATATATATTTTTGATTGATCTGCAGCTATAAATATAATTTTTTCTTAAAAGTAGATCACTCAAGGTATTGATCTAGGACAATTTTGTTATATTTCATGCTACCCATTAGAAGTCAATCATGGAAGAAAAAAAATCATTAGCTTATTTATTATAATTTTTTTACAAACTTTGTGTTTCTCGCTGAAATTTACACACAACTTGTGCAATCATAAGACAAATGGTTGTAAAAGCTCCCTAGGATCCCATGCATTCAGAATTATCAGACATGTACGGGTTTATCAAAAATTTTGGTAATTAGAAGGAAATTAATTATAACTGTACACCACAATACTCATTATGTCAATGGAATCAAGGCTCATTTGGTATGGCTTAACTGCCTGAATTCTCAAAACTGGCGTTCAAAACTATATATATATTTTTGAAGTAGACAACGCAGGATATTGATTTAGCCCCATTTTGTTACATTTTAAGCCACATGTTGGCAGTCAAATGTGATCATAAAATAAAATGATTAACTTTTTCACAAACTTGAGTTTTACACTGAAATTATTTACACAAAACTTGTGCAGTCATAAGACAAATGTTTGTAAAAGATTCTCTAAGACAACTGTGTACATAATTACCAGACATCTATACATTTTTAGACACATTATGACAATTGGTCTAGGACCCATTCATTATAGCATAAATGCCTGAATTTGCAAAATTGACCTCAAAAGCTATATATATTTTTAAAGTAGAAAACCCAGGTTATTAATCCAGGCCCATTTTGTTATATTGCACTCCACTATTTAGCAGTCAGATGCATACAAAATGTGATCATACATTTTTTTATTTTTTTTTAACAAACTTTTGTGATTCTCAATAGAATCACTTACACACAACTTGTGCAGTCATAAGAAAATTAATTTTAAAAGCTTCTTTAGGATCCATTGTGTGCAGAATTACCAGACATGTATGGGCAGGTCATTGTTTTGGTAGTTAGAAGGCCACTTCTGAAAGAGGATTTTTAGGTAAGTTATGGCAATGGGTCCATTTGGTACAGCATAACTACCTGATTTGTCAAAATTGTCCCCAAAACTGTAATTTTTTTGAAAGTAGAAAAGCCAAGTGGACTGTGGTCACTCAGTGGTCATGGGTTCATCAGTGGTTACTCAGTCACTCAGTGGTTGATTAAATACCAGTTACTTAATGATCACTGGTTACTCAGTGGTCATCCAGTGATCATAAGTCACTCAGTGGTCACTTATTGGTTACTGGTCACTCAGTGGTCACTTATTGGTCACTCAGTGGTTACTTAGTGGTCAAAGGTCACTCAGTGGTCACTGATCACTCAATGGCTACCACTCAATCAGGGGTCACTTTATGGTCACTCAGGGGTCAATCAGTCATCACCAGTCACTCAAGGGTCACTGGTCACTCAGGGGTCAATCTGTTTTCATTGGTCACTCAGGGTTCAATCAGTGCTTACCGGTTACTTAGGGGTCACACAATAGTCACCAGTCACTCAGGGGTAAATCCGTTGTCATTTGTCACTCAGAGGTCACACAATGGTCACCAGTCGCTCAGGAGTCCCTCATCGGTTCCCAATCCCTCCATAGTCAAAGGTCATGGTCACTGATCATCAAACAATCCCAAGTAAAGAGAACTGAATAACTATCAGTCCCCTTGGTTGTGTAGGTCAACAAGTAGACTCTGGTCACTCAATAGGCAGGAGTCACTCCTTAGATACCTGGGTCACTTAATGAACACCATTGTTTGTTGAAAGAGCAGCAATCTACTACTGGGAGCTAGCTAAACATAAAATGTGAGCCAATGACAAGAGGCATGTATGCGCAGTCACCAGCTAGCTCACAGTAGTGCATTGCTGCATCTGAGCCTACCTAAGAATGCTTTTAAAAAAAAGATACTAAGTAGAGAACAAAGTCTGAATATCAGGAGTGATGATGCTGATTGGCTATTAATATTTTTTCACCATGCAGTACAAATAGTAGCTACATGGTAACTGCTTTTATAGCATTTGTTCTGGTGAGCTGATCTAAGTTAAAATAAAGAAAACCCAGGTTTACATCATAAAACGTGGGGGGTTTTCACAGTTGCATAAAGGATAAATCAGAATTTATTTTGCATAATATTTAACTTTAAATAGGACTGAAAGAATGTCTATGATTACAGAAAAATAAGTAAAGATAGATAAACTATAGTTAACTCTTTTGTAATTTGGATAGATCATACAATTTTAAACACATTTCAAATCGACTTCTTTTATCTAATTTCCTTCATTCTCTTGGTATCCTTTGTTAAAGGAGCAGTAATGCACTACTGGGAGCAAACTTAAACTAATGATGAGGTATATGTGCTGCCATCAATCAGCAGCGTCTGAGCCTACTTAGGTATACTTTTCAACAAAGGATGCAAGAGAATGAAAAACATTAGATTATAGAAATAAATTGGAAAATTGCTTAAAATTACATGCTCTGTCTAAATAATGATAGAAAAAAAATTGCGTTTTATGTCCTTTTAAGTAAACATTTTTATTTTGTTCAATTTCGTAGAAAACATTAATTTAAATGTATTGTTCATCAACTCTATCAACCATTTTTCCTAGAAATGTCTTATTAACAGTAGTTTTGTTGACCCTTAAATATAGGGGTGGGAAGCAATTCCCTGGAGTTCTTTTGTGTCTTAAAACATATTGCATTGATTATTTATGAAGTGCTATTACTGAAATTGTGAGAATAAATACAATAAACTCATACAGTAAATACCATACAATTTGCAACTATTGCTTAAAATCATTACAGTTTCATGGAAATTTTTTGTTTGTTTATTTTTTTACAGGAATTAGAAGTGAATTTAATTATAAATTCTTGAAATCTGTTTTTTTTTTCTTCAACAGAGAGTAGAAGAAATAATAGATTTGCTTATTATGGGTCATGTTACAATAGCTGGTAGAAACAGGTGCTATTTTTAAAGGGACAATCAACAGTAAATAAATGCTACATACACATGTGTGTTCAAAGCAGAGATTATCCAGACAGATGTATTTTTTAAATTTTAAATTATATTAGGTATTTAAGTATTGGAAAAAATAAAATTTTAGTGTCCATAAATTAATGGGAGCCTCCATTTTATAACCTAGGTTTCCTTCTCAACAGAGGGCAATTTGGAACAATTATAAATGGGTGTGCAACTAATAACTGTCTAATATAGCATTTGTAAGCTTGGACTCCACACTTCCATTTTTAACAGGAATAAAAATCCTACAGTTTTCAGAATCAAATTACAGGCAAAAGAGACAAAATAGATAATAAAAGTTTATTTCAAAGCTTTTAATTTCTACTATAAATAATTAAACATTTTATATTACAATTTCTAAACTGGTTAATGCTCCATTAAAGGGGCATTCTAATCTAAAGTATGAAGTATCTTATAATTAATTAGATCATGTCATGTTTGTATTACTGACTTAGGCTAACTATAGCTGCGGTTTACATTGTTGCCAACAAGAAATTATCAACTGTGCTAAAGCATTTATTTTTTATGTTTAATGCTTAATTTCCCGCGGTAGTTTACATTGACCTGATTTTCTCACTTTAAGATTCCTAAATATTGCTCATACCATTTATGTTTCCAATTGAAATCTATAGGATGCGCTAGACAAGGATTGGACCCTTTTTTACACTCAGGCCCTGAATTACCATTTGTGCAGTGCGGGGGGGTAATATATGGGCATGTGCAAAATGTGTGCAATCCTAATGCAGCCTTTTATTAGTGTAGAATGCAGGCTGCTTGGTTGGTCTATCATCTATCTATGGAATAAGATTGCTGTCAAAAAGGCAAGCGTGTGTGATTATTGAATATAAATTGTGATATACGAATAAAAAATCTAAACATTCAAAGACAATTTTTGTTTTAGAATGCAAATCTTTAATTATAAATATAATTCTTTTTTTGGAACTACACTTGTTTTTTGAAAGTACACTTTTGTTTTTTGCTTGTTTTTTTGGAATTATACTTTTGCTTTTTAGAAATACAATATGATTTTTTTCTTTTAGAAGCACAATTTTTTTTTGGAATTACACTTTCAGTATGTGACAAAACACTGTCAAAAATAAATCTAGTTCCCATTTTGCTAAAGCAGTGGTCGCCAACCAGTGGTCTGTGGACCACTGGTGGTTCGTGAGAAGATGTTAGTGGTCCGTGAAACCATCAAACAGGAATTAATTTCCTCTGATGGTGTCACCTCAGTCGCATCGCAACTCACCACAGTGCCTGGCTTGACATCAGTGAAAACTGATGGAGGAGGAGTTAAATCACATTCTCCCTATGCACGTAGTACTGCGCAACTTGCGTAGCTAGATTGTATTTTTTAAAAAAAATTTTGGTGCCGAAACCCGGGAACGAGCTAGATTAGATTTTTAACTCCTCCCGCCCGGCGCCCTGTTCAGAGGAAGATGCTTCCATTCTAAAGCTAGCAGAGGTTGGCATAGTCTTGACTTGAAATAGTGGAATTAAAGTATATAAAAAAAGAAAATCTTAAAAAAAGAATTCTCTCTTATATTTAATTTATTTTCTTCCCTTTATCTGTCTCTTTGTAGTACGTTTCCTAATAACTTCAGATAGACTTACATCACTGTTGGTCTTCCACCCCTCCATCTCCTTTTTTTTTATTAAATATTAATTGTTTTTCATTCTAATAATTTAATTCCACCTGAATTCCAGTAATTGCTATCCAGCAGATCAACCATATCCCACCAGTATTATAGTAATTGCCAGTAACATCAGTTGTGGTTAGCTCACATCCATATTGGAGCTTTCTGATATAAACTTAATTTATGACTCCAATGTCTGTCCATGATCATAAGTAGTTTTGAATTTCTAACTGAGGACGTAACTTGGAAGTCTTGTGGTCCTTTTAAACATAATTCTTTTTTCCCCACTTTCTGCCTCAATCTATTTTATTCCAAAACTAATAGGAACAGTGTGGTAAATTATTTTCTTTTAGAAGAAAGTGGCCACAACTATTCTCATCTTCTTAAAAGGGATTTTCACATTTCTCTTTCTGTAAATTGTGAAACCACTAATACAAGGTTTAAAATATATTCCAAAGTTGCTGAATCCCTTTTAAAAAAAAACTAAAAAAAAATGCAAAACTGACTCTCACTGTTAGGGATGGGCGAATGTTTCTAAACATTCGAAATTTAAAACTAATTTTTATACATTCGTTCATTCAAATTGAATTTAAAATGTTTACATAATATTCTAACATTCAATTTTCAAATGTTCTTTTTCGAATTTTTCGATTACACTCGAAAATATTCGTTCTAATAATAGAATGGTTGGCTTTGTATTATATTCAATATTCGAATTCGATATCTATATTTCACATTCGATTTCAAAATGTAATATTCAAATTTGATTCAATATATCACATTCGATTTCGAAAATGTAATATTCAAATTCAAATTCGATTCCAATATATCAAATTTGATTTTGTTATGTAATATTCAAATTTGATTTTAATTTCGAAATAGTATTTCTAAGCTACAATTTTGTAATATTCAAATTAGTTTTTATAATTCAGTTATCTTATAAATATTAGAATTATTTCATATTCAAATATAAATATTTCAATCAACTTATTCCCTCCCATATGCAAATGTTATAGTTGTAGTTGTTAAAATTTCATTTGACAGTTTTAGTTTTGGAGAAAAGGGACGTACTGGTTTGGTGGTTGTGTTGGAATATTTTGATACTGAAATTTTGCTCCTGTGGCATCTTTATTTTTTATTTTTGTGTGGACACAACTGTGGTTGGTGGACTGCACCCCATGAGAAGACGCATTTTTTATCTTCATCTTCAACCAATTTCATATATGTTTGGAGAGGTAATATGCGGTCTATTATTTTTTATAGGCAAAAATTCAGGTGATAGTAATAGGTGGCTACCTGCTTTTACTTTGCGCATTTATTTAATTTGAAAAATGATTCATCTTTATATTCATTGTAATTTTGTAAGTCTATTCTACATTAGTGTTTCTTAACCAGAAGTGGCCCTAACAGGACATATTTTTATGATGTCTTAACTGGAGCACTGGTAAAATAATCAGTACCTATGGTGAGAGCCAGGTTACTTACCATGGTTACTGATTATTTTACCTGTGCTCCAGTTAAGACATTTTGAAAATATTGCCTACTAGCCTAGGTTTACTTGAGGACTGTGGTTGAGAAGTACTGATGTTCATCATAGAGATTTTGTACTTATAATGTAGTGTGGGTTGTGTTTTACTGTGCTAGTCCTGCCATGTATCTGGGTACTACTGAATAGGCATTGGCAGCCAGTGATTCTGACTGACTAGGGTCTAATTTTTATTTGTAGACTAGATTTTCTTTTAGATTTGTGAAGTAGGATGAACAAATTTGAATATTCGATTTCAATAGAATGTTTTCGTATGTTATATTCGATTTTCAGAGTCATATTCAAAATAATAGAAATATAATAGAGAGTGGTGTACAGGCATACACCCACACCCTCAGGGGGCGCTTCCTACTAACTATGTATATAAACAATATAGAAAAGATATAATAAATAAAATAAACCGATTATGATAAAAAATTTATATATATAAAACTATTGCAAATAAAAATAACATAACAACTCAACATAAAAAGTCCATATAAACCAATGAGTGGATATAATCCACAAAAATGCGTATATGCTCCTTAACGAGACACCCTGCTTTCAGGGTAATAAGTGGCCTCAGATAATTCCACCAGGAAATAGAACTACTGGCGATCATTCTTATAGAATCTCACCAGCCCAGAGACCTTTATATCACCTAAGTGACAGTGAAGAGGGGAGGGGCAAAATAAATAATGAAAACCTATTTCAAAGTTGTTTCATTATAAATAATAGAACATTTTGTTATAAACATTTTTATAAAGGCATTTACTGTGTATAGTATAGTTTGCAATGAATTTGCATTATATCATTGCTACAGGAAGTGAGTTCAAGGGGCAGGGGAAACAGAAAGAGTTCCAGCAGGATAGTTATAGTTGTATTGGTAATAAAGTGATTGCAAAAAAGCATTCTGTCTGTCATCATCAGTTATAGAAACAAGCAGACAACACATTTACTGTCCATTTAAAGTAGACATGTGCGGTTCGTTTCAGATTAATTCGGAAATTCGGTAAATTCGGTAAATTCGGAGATTCGGATCGATTCGGATTTCCGAATTAAAATACTTCCGAATCTACCGAATGAATCCGAAATAGCTGCCGTATCTCCGAATAAATCCGAATTAGCTCGTTAAAATTCGGCATTTCCCCATAGGAAACAATGGGAGTTTCGGCTGAAAAAAAACTAACACCGCAGCCCCATTGTTTCCTATGGGGAAACACTAAGTCTGCACCTAACACCCTAACATGTACCCCGAGTCTCTAAACACCCCTAATCTAACACTTATTAACCCCTAATCTGCTGCCTCCGCTATCGCTGACACCTGCATTATTTTATTAACCCCTAATCTGCCGACCGAATATCGCCGCCACCTACATTATAGCTATTAACCCCTAATCTGCTGTCCCTAACACCGCCGACCCCTACATTATAGTTATTAACCTCTAATCTGCCTCCCCGCAACGTCGCCGCAATCTAACTACAAGTATTAACCCCTAATCTGCCGACCCGATATCGCCGCCGCCTACATTATAGCTATTAACCCCTAATCTGCTGTCCCTAACACCGCCGACCCCTACATTATAGTTATTAACCCCTAATCTGCCTCCCCCAACGTCGCCGCAATCTAACTATAAGTATTAACCCCTAATCTGCCGACCCGATATCGCCGCCGCCTACATTATAGCTATTAACCCCTAACCTGCTGTCCCTAACACCGCCGACCCCTACATTATAGTTATTAACCCCTAATCTGCCTCCCCCCAACGTCGCCGCAATCTAACTACAAGTATTAACCCCTAATCTGCCGACCGCAAATCGCCGCCACTAAAATAAATGTATTAACCCCTAAACCGCCGCACTCCCGCCTCGCAAACACTATAATACATTTTATTAACCCCTAATCTGCCCTCCCTAACATCGCCGCCACCTACCTACAATTATTAACCCCTAATCTCCCGCCCCCATCGTCGCCGCTACTATAATAAGGTTATTAACCCCTAAACCTAAGTCTAACCCTAACCCTAACACCCCCTAACTTAAATATAATTTAAATAAAACGAAATAAATTTACTATAGTTAAATAAATTAATCCTATTTAAAACTAAAGACTTACCTGTAAAATAAACCCTAAGATAGCTGCAATATAACTAATAGTTACTTTGTAGCTATTTTAGGATTTATTTTTATTTTACAGGCAACTTTGTATTTATTTTAACTAGGTACAATAGTTATTAAATAGTTAATAACTATTTAATAACTACCTAGCTAAAATAAATACAAATTTACCTGTAAAATAAATCCTAACCTAAGTTACACTAACACCTAACACTACACTATCATTAAATTAACTAAATAAATGAATCATATTTAAAACAAAATACTTACCTGTAAAATAAACCCTAATATAGCTGCAATATAACTAATAGTTACATTGTAGCTATTTTAGCATTTATATTTATTTTACAGACAACTTTGTATTTATTTTAACTAGGTACAATAGCTATTAAATAGTTATTGACTAATTAATAGCTACCTAGTTAAAATAATTACAAAATTACCTGTAAAATAAATCCTAAAAGTTGTTACAATTAAACCTAACACTACACTGTCATTAAATAAATTAACTACAAGTACCTACAATTATCTACAATTAAATAAACTAAAGTACAAAACCCCCCCACTAAATTACAAAAAAAAACAAACACTAAATTACAAAAAATAAAAAAATATTACAAGAATTTTAAACTAATTACACCTAATCTAAGCCCCCTAATAAAATAACAAAGCCCCCCAAAATAAAAAAAAATGCCCTACCCTATACTAAATTACAAAAGTTAACAGCTCTATTACCTTACCAGCCCTGAACAGGGCCCTTTGCGGGGCATGCCCCAAAGAAAACAGCTCTTTTGCCTGTAAAAAAAAAACACAATCCCCCCCCCCACATTACAACCCACCACCCACATACCCCTACTCTAACCCAAACCCCCCTTAAATAAACCTAACACTACCCCCCTGAAGATCTCCCTACCTTGAGTCATGTTCACCCAGCCGGGCCGAAGTCTTCATCCGATGGGGCAGAAGAGGACATCCAGACCGGCAGAAGTCTTCATCCAAGCGGGGCAAGAAGAGGTCTTCCATCCATCATACAAGTACCAAAATACAAACAAACACTAAATTACCAAAAATAATAAAATATTACAATAATTTTAAACTAATTACACCTAATCTAAGCCCCCTACTAGCTATTAATATAGCTTCAATATAACTAATAGTTACATTGTAGCTATTTTAGGATTTATATGTATTTTACAGGCAACTTTGTATTTATTTTAACTAGGTACAATAGTTATTAAATAGTTAATAACTATTTAATAACTACCTAGCTAAAATAAATACAAATTTACCTGTAAAATAAATCATAACCTAAGTTACAATTACACCTAACACTACACTATCATTAAATTAACTAAATAAATGAATCCTATATAAAACTAAAGACTTACCTGTAAAATAAACCCTAATATAGCTGCAATATAACTAATAGTTACATTGTAGCTATTTTAGCATTTATATTTATTGTACAGGCAACTTTGTATTCATTTTAACTAGGTTCAATAGCTATTAAATAGATATTGACTATTTAATAGCTACCTAGTTAAAATAATTACAAAATTACCTGTAAAATAAATCCTAACCTAAGTTACAATTAAACCTAACACTACACTATCATTAAATAAATTAACTACAAGTACCTACAATTAAATGCAATTAAAAAAACTAAACTAAAGTACAAACCCCCCCCCCCACTAAATTACAAAAAATAAAAAAATATTACAAGAATTTTAAACTAATTACACCTAATCTAAGCCCCCTAATAAAATAACAAAGCCCCCCAAAATAAAAAAAATGCCCTAACCTATACTAAATTACAAAAGTTAACAGCTCTATTACCTTACCAGCCCTGAACAGGGCCCTTTGCGGGGCATGCCCCAAAGAAAACAGCTCTTTTGCCTGTAAAAAAAAAACACAATCCCTCCCCCCACATTACAACCCACCACCCACATACCCCTACTCTAACCCAAACCCCCCTTAAATAAACCTAGCACTACCCCCCTGAAGATCTCCCTACCTTGAGTCGTGTTCACCCAGCCGGGCCGAAGTCTTCATCCGATGGGGCAGAAGAGGACATCCAGACCGGCAGAAGTCTTCATCCAAGCGGGGCAAGAAGAGGTCTTCCATCCATCAGAAAAGTACAAAAAAACAAACAAACACTAAATTAGCAAAAATAATAAAATATTACAATAATTTTAAACTAATTACACCTAATCTAAGCCCCCTACTAGCTATTAATATAGCTACAATATAACTAATAGTTACATTGTAGCTATTTTAGGATTTATATTTATTTTACAGGCAACTTTGTATTTATTTTAACTAGGTACAATAGCTATTAAATAGTTAATAACTACCTAGCTAAAATAAATACAAATTTACCTGTAAAATAAACCCTAACCTAAGTTACAATTACACCTAACACTACACTGTCATTAAATTAACTAAATAAATTAATCCTATATAAAACTAAATACTTACCTGTAAAATAAACCCTAATATAGCTACAATATAACTAATAGTTACATTGTAGCTATTTTAGCATTTATATTTATTTTACAGGCAACTTTGTATTTATTTTAACTAGGTACAATAGCTATTAAATAGTTATTGACTAATTAATAGCTACCTAGTTAAAATAATTACAAAATTACCTGTAAAATAAATCCTAACCTAAGTTACTATTAAACCTAACTCTACACTATCATTAAATAAATTAACTACAAGTACCTACAATTAAATACAATGAAATAAACTAAACTAAAGTACAAAAAAAACAAACACTAAATTACAAAAAATAAAAAAAATTACAAGAATTTTAAACTAATTACACCTAATCTAAGCCCCCTAATAAAATAACAAAGCCCCCCAAAATAAAAAAATGCCCTACCCTATACTAAATTACAAAAGTAATCAGCTCTATTACCTTACCAGCCCTTAAAAGGGCCTTTTGCGGGGGCATGCCCCAAAGAAAACAGCTCTTTTGCCTGTAAAAAAAAACACAATACCCCCCCCCACATTACAACCCACCACCCACATACCCCTACTCTAACCCAAACCCCCCTTAAATAAACCTAACACTACCCCCCTGAAGATCTCTCTACCGTGTCTTCACCCAGCGGGCCGAAGTCTTCATCCGATGGGGCAGAAGAGGACATCCAGACCGGCAGAAGTCTTCATCCAAGCGGGGCAAGAAGAGGTCTTCCATCCATCAGAAGTCTTGATCCAGGCGGCATCTTCTCTGTTCATCCATCCGGAGCGGAGCGGCAGCATCCTGAAGACATCCCACGCAGAGCATCCTCTTCTTTCTTGATCCGACGACTAGGTGACTGTACCTTTAAGTGACGTCATCCAAGATGGCGTCCCTTGAATTCCGATTGGCTGATAGGATTCTATCAGCCAATCGGAATTAAGGTAGGAAAAATCTGATTGGCTGATTTAATCAGCCAATCAGATTCAAGTTCAATCCGATTGGCTGATGGAATCAGCCAATCAGATTGACCTCGCATTCTATTGGCTGTTCCGATCAGCCAATAGAATGCGAGCTCAATCTGATTGGCTGATTGGATCAGCCAATCGGATTGAACTTGAATCTGATTGGCTGATTGAATCAGCCAATCAGATTTTTCCTACCTTAATTCCGATTGGCTGATAGAATCCTATCAGCCAATCGGAATTCAAGGGACGCCATCTTGGATGACGTCACTTAAAGGTACAGTCACCTAGTCGTCGGATCAAGAAAGAAGAGGATGCTCTGCGTGGGATGTCTTCAGGATGCTGCCGCTCCGCTCCGGATGGATGAACAGAGAAGATGCCGCCTGGATCAAGACTTCTGATGGATGGAAGACCTCTTCTTGCCCCGCTTGGATGAAGACTTCTGCCGGTCTGGATGTCCTCTTCTGCCCCATCGGATGAAGACTTCGGCCCGCTGGGTGAAGACACGGTAGAGAGATCTTCAGGGGGGTAGTGTTAGGTTTATTTAAGGGGGGTTTGGGTTAGAGTAGGGGTATGTGGGTGGTGGGTTGTAATGTGGGGGGGGGGTATTGTGTTTTTTTTTACAGGCAAAAGAGCTGTTTTCTTTGGGGCATGCCCCCGCAAAAGGCCCTGTTCAGGGCTGGTAAGGTAATAGAGCTGATTACTTTTGTAATTTAGTATAGGGTAGGGCATTTTTTTATTTTGGGGGGCTTTGTTATTTTATTAGGGGGCTTAGATTAGGTGTAATTAGTTTAAAATTCTTGTATTTTTTTTTATTTTTTGTAATTTAGTGTTTGTTTTTTTTGTACTTTAGTTTAGTTTATTTCATTGTATTTAATTGTAGGTACTTGTAGTTAATTTATTTAATGATAGTGTAGTGTTAGGTTTAATAGTAACTTAGGTTAGGATTTATTTTACAGGTAATTTTGTAATTATTTTAACTAGGTAGCTATTAATTAGTCAATAACTATTTAATAGCTATTGTACCTAGTTAAAATAAATACAAAGTTGCCTGTAAAATAAATATAAATGCTAAAATAGCTACAATGTAACTATTAGTTATATTGTAGCTATATTAGGGTTTATTTTACAGGTAAGTATTTAGTTTTATATAGGATTAATTTATTTAGTTAATTTAATGACAGTGTAGTGTTAGGTGTAATTGTAACTTAGGTTAGGGTTTATTTTACAGGTAAATTTGTATTTATTTTAGCTAGGTAGTTATTAACTATTTAATAGCTATTGTACCTAGTTAAAATAAATACAAAGTTGCCTGTAAAATAAATATAAATCCTAAAATAGCTACAATGTAACTATTAGTTATATTGTAGCTATATTAATAGCTAGTAGGGGGCTTAGATTAGGTGTAATTAGTTTAAAATTATTGCAATATTTTATTATTTTTGCTAATTTAGTGTTTGTTTGTTTTTTTGTACTTTTCTGATGGATGGAAGACCTCTTCTTGCCCCGCTTGGATGAAGACTTCTGCCAGTCTGGATGTCCTCTTCTGCCCCATCGGATGAAGACTTCGGCCCGGCTGGGTGAACACGACTCAAGGTAGGGAGATCTTCAGGGGGGTAGTGTTAGGTTTATTTAAGGGGGGTTTGGGTTAGAGTAGGGGTATGTGGGTGGTGGGTTGTAATGTGGGGGGGGGGATTGTGTTTTTTTTTACAGGCAAAAGAGCTGTTTTCTTTGGGGCATGCCCCGCAAAGGGCCCTGTTCAGGGCTGGTAAGGTAATAGAGCTGTTAACTTTTGTAATTTAGTATAGGGTAGGGCATTTTTTTTATTTTGGGGGGCTTTGTTATTTTATTAGGGGGCTTAGATTAGGTGTAATTAGTTTAAAATTCTTGTAATATTTTTTTATTTTTTGTAATTTAGTGTTTGTTTTTTTTGTAATTTAGTGGGGGGGGTTTGTACTTTAGTTTATTTAATTGTAGATAATTGTAGGTACTTGTAGTTAATTTATTTAATGACAGTGTAGTGTTAGGTTTAATTGTAACTTAGGTTAGGATTTATTTTACAGGTAATTTTGTAATTATTTTAACTAGGTAGCTATTAATTAGTCAATAACTATTTAATAGCTTTTGTACCTAGTTAAAATAAATACAAAGTTGCCTGTAAAATAAATATAAATGCTAAAATAGCTACAATGTAACTATTAGTTATATTGCAGCTATATTAGGGTTTATTTTACAGGTAAGTATTTTGTTTTAAATATGATTCATTTATTTAGTTAATTTAATGACAGTGTAGTGTTAGGTGTTAGTGTAACTTAGGTTAGGATTTATTTTACAGGTAAATTTGTATTTATTTTAGCTAGGTAGTTATTAAATAGTTATTAACTATTTAATAACTATTGTACCTAGTTAAAATAAATACAAAGTTGCCTGTAAAATAAAAATAAATCCTAAAATAACTACAATGTAACTATTAGTTATATTGCAGCTATCTTAGGGTTTATTTTACAGGTAAGTCTTTAGTTTTAAATAGGATTAATTTATTTAACTATAGTAAATTTATTTCGTTTTATTTAAATTATATTTAAGTTAGGGGGTGTTAGGGTTAGGGTTAGACTTAGGTTTAGGGGTTAATAACCTTATTATAGTAGCGGCGACGATGGGGGCGGGAGATTAGGGGTTAATAATTGTAGGTAGGTGGCGGCGATGTTAGGGAGGGCAGATTAGGGGTTAATAAAATGTATTATAGTGTTTGCGAGGCGGGAGTGCGGCGGTTTAGGGGTTAATACATTTATTATAGTGGCGGCGATTTGCGGTCGGCAGATTAGGGGTTAATACTTGTAGTTAGATTGCGGCGACGTTGGGGGGAGGCAGATTAGGGGTTAATAACTATAATGTAGGGGTCGGCGGTGTTAGGGACAGCAGATTAGGGGTTAATAGCTATAATGTAGGCGGCGGCGATATCGGGTCGGCAGATTAGGGGTTAATACTTGTAGTTAGATTGCGGCGACGTTGGGGAGGCAGATTAGGGGTTAATAACTATAATGTAGGGGTCGGCGGTGTTAGGGACAGCAGATTAGGGGTTAATAGCTATAATGTAGGCGGCGGCGATATCGGGTCGGCAGATTAGGGGTTAATACTTATAGTTAGATTGCGGCGACGTTGGGGGAGGCAGATTAGGGGTTAATAACTATAATGTAGGGGTCGGCGGTGTTAGGGACAGCAGGTTAGGGGTTAATAGCTATAATGTAGGCGGCGGCGATATCGGGTCGGCAGATTAGGGGTTAATTCTTATAGTTAGATTGCGGCGACGTTGGGGGAGGCAGATTAGGGGTTAATAACTATAATGTAGGGGTCGGCGGTGTTAGGGACAGCAGATTAGGGGTTAATAGCTATAATGTAGGCGGCGGCGATATCGGGTCGGCAGATTAGGGGTTAATACTTATAGTTAGATTGCGGCGACGTTGGGGGAGGCAGATTAGGGGTTAATAACTATAATGTAGGGGTCGGCGGTGTTAGGGACAGCAGATTAGGGGTTAATAGCTATAATGTAGGCGGCGGCGATATCCGATCGGCAGATTAGGGGTTAAATAATGTTATTATAGGGTTTGCGATGTGGGGGGGCCTCGGTTTAGTGGTTCATAGGTAGTTTATGGGTGTTAGTGACTTAGTGTACTAAATGGGTGTTAGTGTAGTAAAAACATACCGAATTTCGGAACGGAATAGAACCGAATTCAGCCGAATCCGAATAAATCCGAAACGAATTTATTCGGATCCGAATAAATCCGAAACGAATTTATTCAAATTTTGCCGAATCAGATTCGATCCGAAACGAAATTCTAAAAGTCCGAATCGATCCGAACCGAAAACGAACCGAATTTTTTAGCGGTGCACATGTCTAATTTAAAGTCACTTTAATGGGATGCCACACTGGGACCAATATCTCATTTACCTTTAAAGGGACATTAAACTGTAAATAAATGCTAGAATGATGCATTTCAGAAAATATTAGTCTGAGAACAACACACAGATGTATTTTTTAAAGGTTCATTAGATGTTTAAATAGTGACAAAATAAGTGTAAAATTGTAATATCTATAAAACAATGGGAGCTGCATTTCGAAACTTAGGTTGCCCTCTCAGCTGTGGCCTATTAGGGACAGTTATAAATATGTCATGAGAGTGTGCAGCCTCGATTTCTAACAGGAACAGAAATGCTTACAATTTTAGAATTTAATTACAGGAAAAGGGGACAAATTAAATAAATGAAAGTATATTGCAAAGGTTTTTTTTATATATACCTCTGAAAGTATATATATATATAAATATGATTTTTTATTTTATATTACCATTTAAAAGTGTTTAATGTCCCTTTAACTTTCTAGAGATATTTATATTTTGGCTAAGACTCATTAGCTCACCTAGTTTTGTTTTTTTTCCCTGTCTTTTTTTGTTCATTTAATTGTATGTAAATTTATACAACTTGTTACCACTACTTCTATTAATTCACTTCAAGCACATTTTTGTATCTTAATTGTAGGCATAATGTCATTAGGGAGAGCAGATGGTGTCTTCCAATACTAAAAAATGCACGCAATGAACCTAACTGAAAACCAGCAAAGATAGGAGCATATTTTAGCATGTGTTGGTCAACAATGACCTATCTCAAGACAGTAGTATTGTGTTGAAGGCCTTGCTAGAATAGAATAAGTTAAATGAATGTGAGGCATCTCTGCCTACAGATTTTTCTATTGTGAACTGATGCAATTTAAAGCAAACAAAACCTACTCAATGCAAGTCACGCTTCCCTAACCTCAAATAGAATAAAACTGTAGCTGCTCTTCCCAGTTGATTCTTAAATTTAAATTTTTTAATTTTTAATCAACCTACAGGAGTGTGTGTATATATATATATATATTATACAGTATATATATATATATATATATATATATATATATATATATATATATATATATATATATATATATATAAATGTATGTATATGTATTTTGCTTTTACTAGAAGCATTTTTGCTAATGATAGTATATTGCAAACATTGGCTATATGCAAATTAAAATTCACACATGCACATTTAATTTTCAACCTTTCCGTCTCTTTAAAAGCAATTTAATAACTGGTTGTTGTCACCCCTTTACCAGCACTTGGATTACCTAGTCACAATTCTTAAAACCTCAAAATATAACACAATTACTATGACCAAAAAAATTAAATTAAATAGCATCATTAAAGGGACACTGAACCAACATTCTTTTCTTTCATGATTCAGATAGAGCATGCAATTTTCAGCAGCTTTCTAATTTACTCCTATTATCAGTTTTCAATTTCTCTTCATTATCTTGCTATCTTTATTTGAAAAGCAAAAATGTAAGTTTAGAAGCCGGCCCATTTTTGCTTCACAACCTGGGTTAGGCTTGCTGATTGGTGGCTAAATGCACCCACCAATAAATAAGTGCTGTCCAGGGTCTGAATCAAAACTTGGCAGGCTCCTTAGCTTAGATGCCTTCTTTTTCAAATAAAGATAGCAAGAGAATGAAGAAAATTTGATAATAGGAGTAAATTAGAAAGTTGCTTAAAATCACATGCCTTATCTGAATCATGAAAGTATACATTTGGGTTTATTATTCCTTTAAAGGGACATTAGATTTTTCTTTGCATAAATGTTTCGTAGATCCATATATATAGCTCATCTGGGAGTGTTTTGTAACAAAACATAGTTTTGCTTATTTTTTTTAATTATGTTGTGCTGATTTTCAGACTCCTAACCAAGCCCCAAAGTGTCAGATGTATACGCTCGTTTACAGACTCCTGCAGGTTCCTGTTTATATTATCTGTCTTTTCATATACAGGGAAGGGGGGAGGTGGGGAGGGTCTGTTTCCCAAGCCCCTTTCAGTGGGTGTCCCAGCCTAACCTCATCAACAGTGTTAAACTGGGAGCTTCTAAGTAAGTTTTAAAGGGTTTTATACTGCACTTTTATATCAGTATCTGTGCATGTTCTTCTTTCTTTAATTGTCTATTACATGCAGTTATATGAAAATTGGTGTTTACTGTCCCTTTAAATGTTACTTTAACACACCTAATGTGAATATGTTATATACAACTGAATGCCTTGATGCATAATTTAAAAAAACAAAAACACACATAATTAATTAATTAATTAATTAATTAATTAATTAATATAAACTTAGCAGCATATATACAGAAAGATCAGGAAGAGGAAACATCTTCTTCAAAGCATTTTTCTGTTCTTATAATATTTAGTGTGGGCTTTAAATGAAAACCAAAAAAAAAAAAATGCATTTTATTAAAATACTGACAATAATTCCCCCAAACGAACTTTGAACTAAAAAATATCAATCAAGCATGTGAAAATATTATTTCAACATTGTTTTGCATGAAAAGGTGTAGGTAAAGTCTTTCTTAAGAGGTTTTTAACCAACAGGAAGTGCATGTTTGTGCGCTACCATTCTATTGGTATCATGGAATGTCACACTCACTGCTTTGGATTCTGGGATACCAGATCTTTGCCTGTGCTGATTACCATATGCAGACAGTCATCTACAGTGCTCTCTATCAGTTTCTGCAGTGTTGTGGTAGGTCCAATCGGTCTATATAATCCATTATTCTAGTGGCCCCTGGTGCACCCAGTTTACTTGAAAACAGGAAACTCAAATGTGGAATTAAAGATTCTGTAATCAGTGTGTTGAATTTTATGTGTTCCATTCTGGTATATGGAGCTTTATCAGAGATCTGATTTAGGGTGACCATATTGCCGCTTTAAAAAGGGACACAAATGAAAAACACATATGCCAGGGCTCTTTTATGAAATGTTTTGTATAAGAACCCTGACATACAGTATGCATTTTTCATATGTGTACCTTTTTAAAGCAACAATATGGTCAGCCTAATCTGATTTCACCTTTGCATTTCCCTGCCTATTCCTAGGGACAGAGTGATCACTGATGTTAATTGCCACTCATCCCCCTCCCAATCATAAAAGCAAAAAAAAATAGTTAAAGGGACAGTCTACGCCAGGATTGTTATTGTTTTAAAAAAGAGATAATCCCTTTTTTACCCATCCCCTAGTTTTGCATAACCAACACAGTCATATTTATATATTTTTTACCTCTGTGATTATCTTGTATCTAAGCCTCTGCAGACTGCCCCTTTATTTCAGTTCTTTTGACAGACTTGCAGTTTAGCCAATCAGTGATGGCTCCCAGGTAACTTCACGTGCATGAGTACAGTGTTATCTATATGAAAAACAGGAACTAACACCCTCTAGTGGTGAAAAATCTGTTAAAATGCATTCTTAAGAGGCGGCCTTCAAGGTCTAAGAACTTAGCATATGAACCTCCTAGGTTAAGCTTTCAACTAAGTATACCAAGAGAACAAAGAAAAAAATTGGAAGATTGTGTAAAATTACATGCTCTATCTGAATCATGAAAGTTTTTTTTGGACTAGACTGTCCCTTTAATAGTGGATCATTCAAATTGTAGGTCATTCAAATTGCAAATGAAAAGCACACATCTACTGTGACCAAATAATTTTACTGTTTAGTAGAAGACATACAAAAACCCTCTCCCCAGGTCTAAACAAACTTATAGATATGGATAAGGCCTAACAACAAGAAAAAGGCAACATAGACATTGAAAAGTCTTCTCCATGACATAGGAGCAATATATCATATCATTACCTCATTACCACAATAAATTATTATATATATATATATATATATATATATATATATATATATATATATATATATATATATATATATATATATATATATATATATAGTACAAATCCATTTAAAAATTCAGTATAGATAATAGAATCTCACTTATAATAGGGCAATGGGAAATTAAATGTATTGATGCAAGACAAGTTGAATACATATTTTATTTTAGTATCAATTATCAAATTCTTCAGAACAAAAAAAAAAAAAAAAAAAATATATATATATATATATATATATATATATATATATCTGTACCCAATGTTTTACTTAAGTTAAAATGGGGTTTAACATTGATGTTTTATTTTGTTATTTATTTGACTAATTTGCTATAGAAAGAGAAAATGTGCTTCTTATATGCAAAACAACACTAATTAGTAGGTTAAGTGAAGAAGAGGTTGTTATTTATTCATGATGTGTGAATGTCATGGGATAAATAGGTTATAAAATATGAAATGTCTGGAAAGATATGGTTTTAAAAAGTAAATAGACTGTTAAGATGAGCAACTGCCATCTGTGTAACTTTTTGTTGTTAAATGTAAAGATGCTACTTTATGCTCCTAACTGTTTATAAATCAAATAATTAAAAAAAAAATTTTATTTCAATGCAGGAAAATCTGTTTAAACAAAACATAACAGTAAAACATTTTCCAATTATTAAATTATTTGTATTGGAGGAATATGTTTTATTGAGACACAGATTCGTACCAGATAAACAGATAAATAAAGGCGAAACACACAAAAATGTAACATAAAAAAGTATAAAGGTACAAAAAATGTATTCAACATTTTATTTACATTTTGCATATAGAAGCATGGGTCTTTGATTTAATTACTGTTAATTAAGTAAATGTGTATCTGTTTTTTAAAAATTGCACTGTATTGTAGTTATAGTGTAGGACCTGGTTTCTCAACAGCCGGGCCGTGGCCCAGTACCGGGCCGTGATAGCCCTGATGGTGGGCCCCGACCTGTCATGCCCCCACTGCACACTCTTACCCCACTGCACACCAGGGGCAGACTTATACCAATCAAGGCCACAGGAACACTGTCTCACACTGACCAAAATGTATTCAATTTTATGCAAATGAACATTGTAGCCTCCCTGCCCTGCCCCCAACAGGCCCCTCAACCTCCAGAGCCAGTTCCTCCAACATTAAGGACCAGAAAAAGGGCACCCAACCCCCCGGGCCAGACCCCACACTCCATGGCCCTCACAGCGACAGACCCCTGCCAGGGCCCCCACTAAACCAACACTTTTTTTGCTTAGTTACTGATAGGGCAACTGAAAACTCCAGCTTAAGGAATGCACCAGGATCCGTGGAGATGCCATTTGTGGGCCCCCCTACTTGCCTGTCCCTTGGCCCAGGTCCTATTTGCCTGGCTGATCAGCCTGCCCTTGCTGCTCTATCTATATATATAACAACCGGGCCCTGGACATGTCTAGCTAAAATTTACCGGGCCTTGAGGTCACTTTAGTTGAGAAACACTGGTGTAGGATGTTCCCTCTTTCACCTTAGGGCAGAGCTTTCCAAACTTTTCATGTTGGTGACACACTTTGTAGACCTACATCATTTCGCGACACAGTAATTCAGTTGTACCAGCAAAAAGGAGGTTAAACTAACTTGTTTTAAGAGATACTGACACATACATAAATGATATAACAAAATGTATTTACAAGTAACAGTATGTGTGTGCAAGAATTAAAAAAAAAGTTTAATAACACTAATAGCTACTTACTATTTTAACTGGATGTATGAGGTTGATGGGATGAACACAGTTTCTGAATATTTGGTGGAATATTAGATAAAAACACTTGCATTACATCATCAAGCATTTTTAGGCTTCCACTTCCTACCCATATATCAAGAGCAGGAGAAGCAATGCACTACTGGGAGCTAGCTGCAACAAAACCAAACCCTTTGACTTCTGCTCAGTGTTTAAGAAGATTAAGTAGTCTGACTGACTAGTGCACGCGCTGCAAACATACTGCTGTCCCACTCACTGACTACACATGCAGTCACGAGCCGATTGAGGAGACTACACATGCAGTCAACAGCTAATTTGCCGCCAAAGCCACCAATGGGAATAGTTTCAGTTCCCGCTGAGCTGCGCCAATAGGTTAAGATGATCTGTGACCCCCTAGGTATCAATCACGTGTCAACCACGTGATATGCGTAGCATGCAGGCAGAAAGTCAGAAACCAATTTTTTTTTCCCAATTCTAAACAATTTGTGTTGAAGCAGGGACACACCTACACACTGCTGCCGACACACTAATGTGTCCCGACACACAGTTTGGAAAGCACTGCCTTAGGGGGTCTCCTATCCCATCTAATTAAATCAGAGGAGATCTATAGCAGATCCCATTGTCCACCCCTAGAAAGTTCTGAATTTCTAGTCTAGTGGGGTGGAGATAACCATTGTAATGGTAATCAGCTGCAAGTGACCCCTCATTTAAAAGAGGATATTTTCCCCTTTCAAATGAAGGATAACTTGTTCCTCTATCACAAACACAGGTAAACATAGGGGATATGATGCTGTAGGTTGTATGATGTTTCTTACAATGTGGGATCTCTTGTCCTTGTAAGTGGCCTGGGGGCTAAGAAAGGGGTTTTAAAGCCACTCAGCCACATACTCTGTCTGTCTGCATCAGCAGGCACTTCCTTGTTCCCTGTAACATCATCAAACAGTGAATGCATTTGGCAAAATTAAGCGGTGTATGTTTTGTTGTTTTATGTGATTTTAAATATTTGGTGTCGGCATTTCACTCTGGTATCATGTGGATCTGATGTAATTTAATTTGCGCTGTATATGTACATTTTTAATTGAACAGATTATGAATGTATTCTATTAGATACATTTAAACAAATCTACACCACCATCAATACTAAATTTATTTGATGTCATCTGCAAAAATATTAGCACCATTATGCGTTAATATTGCTTGAGTGCAGCTTATTTTTTAGTACGGGAGCAACAATCTAGAGTATTGATGGCTAACCTTGGTACCCCAGATAATTTGAAACTACATTTCCCATGATGCTTAGGCACTCTGCAAGCTTGTTGAACGTCATGAGAAATGTAGTTCCGAAACATCAGGGGTGCAAAGTTTAGCCATCACTGGTCTAGTAAGAGCTAAGATCTGCATGTCTGAGAGCGCAGGTGCGTTAAATCCTTCGCATAATAGACTTTGTGTGGCTGCACAGTAACATGCATGTTGGATGTTGCACAAGCACAAAGTCAATGATGCGCAAGTAGCATCGTTCTTCATGTAGTTATCTGCTATACAATTTTAATGATTCTTTTACAACACTTCATAATATATACAAACATACACACATATGCCAAATATATTTTTTTTTAAAGCTGGTTGGAGAGATGATTTTTAATTAATCTATTCCATTTTTGTAAATGTTATTTTAATAAATGTTATGTTTAAGTGCAAAAACACCTATGATGAACATGTTACATATTACTTGTAAATATTAACAGGACAAGTATGCTAATATATATATCCTTTAGTAGTGATTACTAGATCACTCATCCACAAATTTTGCTTAAAGATACAGTGCACCTTATTTACTCAGCAATATAAGAGAGCCATAGGCTAATCAATTAGGGATTACATCCTGGATATTTTCTGTAGTGCTATTGGATATTCTTACAATATATACACATATATGCACTCATACACCCACATGCATACACATACACACATGCACCCACTTATACATGCACCCACATAAACGCACACACATACACAAGCACATGCACTCACTTACACATACACATACACACACACACATACATATGTACACTTATACACGCACACAAATACATATGCACCCACTTACACATACACATGCACACACATACACATGCACCCACTTACACATACACATGTACCCACATACACAACCACTTACACATGCATCCACATGCACACACACGCATTCACACACATTCACATAAACACACATACACACACATACACATTAACCCACATACCCACACTTATAAAACACTGCATAATACACACATACAACCACATGTACACACATACACACACACATGCAAATATACACACATGTACACATACATACACACACATACATATTCACCCAGATACACACATACAAATATATTTATACATACACGTGCCCACATACACAAAAAAATACACACACACATATACACATAAGCACACATACATATGCACCCAGATACACACACCTACAAATATGCACATGCATACACGTGCCAACATACACAAACATATACACACACACACATGCAGCCACATACACACATATACAAGCACCCATATGCACACACACCATTGAAATCTTTGCGGTCCTGCCCATTGTTATATACCATATCTCTTTAATTCTGCTACAATTTTTTTTTTATTATTATTAATAAATCTGAGTTTTGTAAGATTTATGTCTAAAACTAAGTTAAGACCGGTGGAGTCAGCAGCTGGGGAGAGAAGTCACATCTGCCCTGTGCTCTAGCTACAGACTACACATAAAACTCCAAAAAACGCCAAGCTACCTTCTTTAATAGATGCCCTCTTTGTCCTCGGGCAGAGAGGGGATGGGTAAAGCCCTTGATTTACTTTTTGGGGCCAAATATCCCCTATAATCTCCACATGAAGACGCTGATTTCAGGGGCCTAGACAATATCCACGAGGACAGTTTCTGGTAGCTAACCGAGTTCCTGCATGCACCAGTGCACCTCACAGTTAAGTCTGTAATCTACAGAGTTATTATAGCTTAAGGAGATCCAGAAGTCTATAACCCATTTACTACTGGCCACTACTGCACTTCTATAAGACCAATCTAAGCTGACACAACAACATGGAGGACTTTCACAATACAGCATGCCCGACGATCACTTTGAAGCTATTTGCATCTCTTCTGAAAGATTTGTCCACTGGCTTAGACCATCATCAAGCGAGTTGTATAGCCATTCTGCGGTCTGCAGTCAGCTCACCCTCCCTCCCATCCACTGAAGCCTACCTCGCTAACAGCCCATCAGGCACTCCAAGGGGAGAGCAAATACAGCAGAGAGAACATGGTCTCAATGAGGTCTTGAGGGAGAATCCATGGTCAGGTGATGGGGCTCAATCTATCACACACACTGCGAACACTCTGGTTCAGACAGAGAAGCTTCGGAAGTCTCCCGGGACGCATATCAGAGGACATTACCGAATAGCCACACACATGCTCTTCCTGTTCTGAAGCAGGGAGGATTCAGAACTGATATCCTTGGGACAGCATGGTCGAGACTGTGGCAGAGATCTGGAATGCTGGTCTTCGTGGTGCTTACTGGACGGCTAGGGGGCCCTTTCGATCCGGGTGGATGATTTTACCTTTATTCTCCCTGCTCGCCTATATAGCGCATGTGAGGGACACTCGCACAGTGGTTTGTTAAATTATATACAACCTATCTGTCTTGATAAGGCCTACAATTAATGTTTATACTAGGATCTGTATGTTAAAGAAATGAGTCTCTTGGTTAATACTACTCTTTATCTCTGTTTATATCCCTGAGGATAGCTAAGATATTTACACTTAGTCAGTTATTTAGGTGTCAGCTGTCCGGATGTAGTGTAGACTCCTTTATATACTGTACATTTTTATACACCACTTCCACCAGTTTATAATTTAATACATCCAATGAATTATTATTTTATTTTTTTGAGGGCTGCACTATTATCTGAACTAGATGAAAGCCTCATTTCTAAGAAATGTCTGGCAAACTAGTATATGCATGACCTCAGATATTACACAGTTTTTCACAAACATATACATCTTTAACAGACGATATATTGACATGTATGTATACTCTGGCTTTATCTCTATCTATGTGGAATACTTAGCTTTGTATCTATATATATCTGAGATAGTGGGTTAAGCGATAATTAATATATATATATATATATATATATATATATATATATATATATATATATATATATATATATATATATATATATATATATATATATATATATACTTATTCTAACCTAATCAGTTTTACTACTCACTCACCCAAATATGTTTAACTCACCTATCGTAGGAGTGACCAATATTAAGCAATTACTCACCTATAAAAGCCTATACTTCTGTAGTCATGGCTATAACTAGCATTTACATAAATGGGAATCATATCCTTTGCTTATAACACCTACGCTCTGTCGGCGGCCGAGTTATGGGTCCAGTTTAAGGTGTATTTTTTTTTTTGTGTGCTCCTCATTTTGACTATACATTAGTTCTCTCAATTGTATTTTACTAATGTTGCCATTTTAAGGCGAGTATATATTCCTAAAGATACTGAAAAAGTAAATAACTGTATATGGTACCTAGCCTTCTCTGTGGTTTTAAGCACCATTATATACTACATAGGGACGAGTTATAAACTATCTCAGAACAAAATATTGAGCAGCATCACCCCAACCAGGAGTTCTTATTTTATCATTAAGTCCACACCCAGAATATCAATAATGTGCACAAACTTACCCTGTTAGTAACAGACATATTATTTTGAGAAATCTACAAACCTCAGTATATCCCTTATACCTAAGCTGGAATTTTATTAAGCTTCAGAAAATCCATTAAGCCCAGATTAAATGTTCACTAGCCCTTGTTATCTAGTGTATTTCTCAGAGCGGCTCTTGCCCGTTGCCTCTCTATATATGTTATGTCCGAATCCAGTATATAAAATAGGTGTCTTATAAAGTACATACACTCCGAGTGTTTCTTAAATATTTTAGCATACTGTATTTTATTGACTGTCCAGGTATCTGGCATGTCTAGTACATATAGCTTGCTGTTCTATCAGTTGTTAATGAGCTTCATTGTTAAATGTCGGATGACGCTAACATTAACATTGTAGTAGTAGTGTTGCTGAGTTAAACAAGTTTGACATGCCCTGTTTCAAAATATCTCAGAGCTGTACAATGCTAACCACGCCCCTCCCCCCATATAGAAAATATTTAAGCGGTGCTTACCTGCTGATAATATCCCTACTTATCTACCTACTAAGTGTCATTAGACCCAATAGGGTCTTCAATTTGACTAACATGCCTAACCAGTGGTTCCAATATCAATGGGCCCATAAGTGGCCGGCTCATTAGTCACTCATAAAAGCAACCATAACTTGCGCAAAACCTCAATAAAAGATTATTTAAACCAAAAAAAAAAAAAAAAATAAGTTAAGACCTTTATTTCCACAGCATTTTAATCTAACAACAACAATAATGTTTTACTTAAGGTCTCAAAAAGTGTTACATTGAGCACAAACTCACATCACTACTTTAATACGCTAAAAATGGTCCAGCCATGTTAGGATGCTTTGGCTATGTATTTAAATCACTGCTTTTAATACCAGATTGTGAATAAGCCTTTTTTACGAGGTTGCACAAAAGATATCACATACTGTGCACTTGATTGTCTTCCACTTGTAATCTTGCCCTATGCTTTCTATTTGCTTTATCATTTTGCTTTAGTATATGTTGGTTCCTTGAAGCATTATCAAAATCCTTGAAAACCCCATTTGAAAGAGTTTTTTTTTTAATAATTCAAACTAAATTTTAGTTATATAATGTACTAATAGATTGGAATAACTTACAAAACAAAGAAAACTAAATAAAAAAAAACTAAAATAATATGTACTATATTATCATACTTCTTAGTCCTACTCTGTTGTAAATAATAGGAAAGCACATAGAAAATGTAACCATTAGTGACCCACATAGCTTGGTGCTAAATTAAGTTTCTTATTTTTTTTCAACACATTTTCTCACTAAACTTTATTAATAATGAGTGTGAAGGAGACATATAATGTATGTTTTCTCATCCCGAAGGCAATTCAGTGAAAAATGGGGCTTACTTCAGAATATAGTATCAGCTCTAAATCTCTCTGAGGTTATTAAAACTGAACTGTGATAGGCACATGGTGGATTATATTAAACAAGGAGGACGTGGGGAGTTTGCCAGACACTTTAAGCAGGTTTTAGTATTCTGCAAGACTGAGAATCCCACACACAAATCCTCTCAGCTGCTTCTTAGTCTTAACCCTAAATCATTACATCGGAATCCCTAGGAAGATTGGTTCAGTTACCTAACATTTCCTGCATGTTCAGCCAGCACATTTAAGCAGCTCATCTGTTTACTGAAAATCTAGTAAATACTCAGGTTATATATATCAAGGTCTCTAATGGATTAAAGTCAATAAGGTAGAGATCAGACATAAATATCCTTGCTCAGTATACTGTGAAACTGGCTTTTTTTAAATCAGAAAACATAGCATTTTTCTTTCTTACTTCCTTATTAAAAAATACTAACTCTTCTGCTATAATTCAGGAGTCATTTAGAATAAATTCTATAAACATTTTTTTATACTTTAATAAATATGTTTAGAATCATTCGCCCAACCCTTAATATCAGAAGGAAAATAATTTAAGGTGTGAGCTCTCTAAGCATGCACAGCACCAAAAAAACAAAAGGGAATCATATTTTTGTTGATATGACCATAAATGATTAGACTATGCAGAATTATTTTTGTATAATTTATTATTAATTGTATATTTGTAATTTAATATAATTGTATTAACAAAAAAAATGGCATTAAGCATCTGATTGGCCAGGTTCCTTGCGGAGTTACAATTCTTTGGTTACCATGGAGATACAGAAACAGCAGGCACATGATGCTAAGCAGCCTCAGAAAGGTGCCTGACCACATCCATTATGTATTAAGGTGGTAAAAAAGAATATAAAGCAGAAGCATTATCTCTTTGCTAATTGGAGGTGTCAGAGAGACAAAAAGAGGAGAGAAAAATAAATAAACCAGTATGCAATAATGGATTCGTTAGGTTCACATTTCAGTTGTTTTGTAAAGGTAATTAGGCAGCACTGACACACAGAGTTTAATTTCTCTCCTTCTCATTGGAATCTGAGCGAGGAAATTAAAAATGGCTTAAGTGTTAATGCATCTGAGGGTCTCACTGTAATTTAATTAGTCCTCTTTTTTCTTCCTGATCTACTAATATCTTCAACTTATTTTACTTTGTAAATAAAAAGAAAGAAAAGAAAAAACATGAAAAAAAAGTAAATTGATATTATTATACATTGTCTATTATCAGTAAACCTGGTTAAGGGACACTGTACCCAAATTTTTTCTTTTGTGATTCAGATAGAGCATGCAATTTGAAGCAACTTTCTAATGTACTCATATAATCAAATTTTCTTCATTCTCTTGGTATGTTTATTTGAAAAGCAAGAATTTAAGTTTAGATGCCGGCCCATTTTTGGTGAACAACCTAGGTTGTCCTTGCTGATTGGGCAGCACCAATAAACAATTGCTGTCCATGGTTCTGAACCACAAATTTGCTGGCTCCTCAGCTTAGATGCCTTCTTTTTCAAATAAAGATAGCAAGAGAACGAAGAAAAATTGATAATAGAAGTAAATTAGAAAGTTGCTTAAAATTGCATGCTCTATCTGAATCACAAAAGAAAAAAATTGGGTACAGTGTCCCTTTAAACATTTCATCCTAAAACATTGTGGAAAAACATAAAGGGTATTTAATGCTTTTGTGCACGCATGCTAACTGTGTTAGAAGTAAGTTTTGTGAGTTTCTGGCTGCTCTCATATTCAAATTTTAATATGAAATGTTTTCTCTTGCGCGCTGATTATCGAATATCGCATTTGTGTTAACATATTCCCCCATAAAAGACAATGGAGCAAAAAAAAGTAGAACAAAACACCCTAGTCATGCGCAAATTCGATCGCATATTCTCAAGTGTGCTAACCTGACAAGAATATACAAATATTTCACATTCCAATGCTCTTCACATAGCAGAATATGTTCTATTTATTCATAAATACATATTTCTAGATATATCTGATGGCATTTTGGTACAATATATATATATTCTTGCACACCCATATGTGCCTTTCCATAGACTTAGAAAACAAAAGGCTGGTAACCTTGCTCAAATTCCTCTTGTGTCTGAAACCAACATCCCCTTTACTTGCACACTCGCTCTGTTTGCAACAAGCTCACTTTTATCCATGACCTCTTTATCTCTCACTCCCTCAATCTTCTGGCTCTCACAGAAACTTGTCTCTCTCCTTAAAGGGACAGTTTACTCAGAATTTTTCTCTCCTTTAATTTGTTCCCAATGATCCACTTAACCTGCTGTAGTGTATTAAATTGTTTACAAGTAGCTCCTTTACCCTTATATTGGCATTTGAAATAGTTGATTTAGCATGTGGTATCCCCACCTATTCTGAAAGTTTGTGGCTGCATGTCCAAGCTATAGATAAGCTTTGTAAACACAGCCAGCAGAAGAAATTACACTCCCAGTGTGATAAAGCAGAGATAAGGTAATACAATGTTGATTTTCCATTGTTCTCTTCAAGTATTGGTGATTGTTTTATGGAAAGATATAAGATAAAGAAGCAGGTATATGTACACAATGTGATACAGTAATGAGATCTGATTATACCTACAAGCTCAACCCATTTTATTAGGTTGTGGTTTCAAAACACAAAATAAGAGCTTTAATATACACAAATAAACCTTAAAAAGCTAATTTTCATACATTTTTTACTCTGCAGTTGGGTAAAAAAAAGTAATTGTAAACACATTAAGGGAAAAACTATTTTACAGTATACTGTCCCTTTAAGACACAGCATCCCCTCATTGCGTCTTTAAAAAAATACAACCCATCTCTTCCCTCACATTTTCCTAATTTGAAACTCACATGATTCACTTATTCTCTCCTCTCTCTATATGCGTTGCCGTCATATACCGCCCCCTGGCTCCTCAACTCAATTCCTAGATCATTTTGCTGGCTACCTTATTTCCTCTCCTCAGACACCCGTGCCCTCATTCTTGCCCTCATTTCTCTCCTCAGACACCCGTACCCTCATTCAACTCCCTGTTGACAATCCCACTGCCTACTCTGCAAAACAGCTTCTGCAACTCACTTCTTCTTTTGGTCTGTCACAATGTACTGACTCTCCCACTCACAAAGATGGTCACTCCCTTGACCTGATTTTCAGCTATCAATGCACTCTCTCATACTTCACAAATTCCCCTTTTCCTCTTACGGACCATCATCTCCTCACTTGCAACATCACTCCCTACAACTCTCCCTCCTTCTACCCCTCACACCAAACTCCAAGGAAGCATTAAGTCACTAGATCAGCAACAGCTCTCAAACTCTCTCTCTCTCTCAAACCTCTGCTCTCTTCCATCTCCTCCTTTTCCTGCCCATGCCAATCTATCTGCCACTACAATTCTACCATTACATAGGTCCTTGACAATTTGGCCCCACGTACCATAGCTCAGAAGTCACACACTCATCCTCAGCCCTGGCATACACCTCTGACATGCTACTTACACAGATATCCTCGTACTGCTGAGTGACACTGGACAAAATCTCGGGGTTCAGCTAACATTCTTCACTGCAAGTTTATCTTGGACTCCTACTATTTTGCCCTTAACCTTTCTAAGCAAAATTACTTATCTACTCTTTCTTCAAACCCAAAATGTCTCCTCCACTTTCAATACTCTTCTCCGTTCACCCCACCTCCTATAACAACTTCTCTCTCAGCTCAAGATTTTGCCAGCCACTTCAATAACAAAATTGATTCCTTCAGAAACAAAATCATCTCTCAACCCCCCTCGAAAACTTGCAATCATCCAAAACCCACAAAGTCATAAACTCATCTCTTTCGCCCCTGTTATTGAGGAAGAAGTTTCTGCCCTTATACTGTCCTCTCACCTCACTACCTGTCCCCTCAATCCCATCCCCTCACAGCTACTCCCCTCCCTCACTTATACACTTACCCCTATACTTACACACATTTTAAACCTCTCTCTCAGTATCGTTATATTTCCCTCATCTCTAAAACATGCACTGGTCACACCTATCCTCAAAAAACTTTCTCTTGATCCAACTTCCCCGTCCAACTACTGCCCTATTTCCCCACTCCCCCTTACCTCAAAACTTCTAAAATAGCTAGTATATACATGTCTATCACATTTTCTTACATTAAACCCCCGCCTTAACCCACTGCAATCTGGATTTCACCCCAACACTCCATAGAGACAGCAATCGTTAAGGTTACCAATAACCTACTAACAGAAAAATCAAAAGGCCACTTCTCTCTGCTAATCCTCCTCTATTTCTGCAGCCTTTGGTACTATTGACCTCCCTTTTTTTCTCCAATCCTATGGCTATTGCAACACATCCCTCTCACGGTTCTCTTCCTACCTGTCTAACCATACCTTTAGTGTATCCTTCTCAGGTGCATCCTCTGCCCCTTTATCACGTTCTGTTTGGTTCCACAAGTCTCTGTCCTTGGTCCCCTTTTCTTCTCAATCTATACATCATCATTAGTTTCCTTAATAAATTCCCACGTGTCTCAATATATGCAAAACCCTTATTACCTCATAATTTAAAAACTTGCTTATGAAAACAAGCAATTGTAAAATACTATAAGATATAAGCTGAAAGCAGAGTTATCTGATTTGTATTGGCTGCAGGATTTAATTTTTAATGTGCACCCCCTGCTGTCTGCTAGCTTCCTTCTTACCAGTGAGGGTTCCCTTTCAATTAATTTCTAGGGGAGACATCTCACAAATCACAGGGACTGCTCCTTTTTTTAGAGCCCCTGTGAGTGTCTGTGTGTTTTTTCACGCCTGACCTGGCAACGTTTTCTTAATCAGGCCCTTACAGAGAGACCCTTCTTCATTTGCTTCACACAGGGTTCCATTTATCTGGAGCCTTTTTGGTGCAGGTTTTCATCAGTGAGCTGTAGTCAATAGATAAAAAGTGTCGTTCTTAAGATCAGTGTTTCTTAACCTTGCCGCCACCTCTGTGCTGTCAGTTTAAAATCACTCAGACTAACCCGAAGAGGAGGATTGAGAACCCCTGCTCTTGCATGCTTGGTTGCATAAGAGGCTGCTCATGCAATGATAAATGCAGACAGCAAAATGCTGTCCACTCTCCACAATCTTGGCCCGACAGGTTCCCTAGCTGGGAACATTATCAGCCCAGTCATTGATACATGGAGCTCACAGTATGTAAAGGGACATGAAACCTCAATTTTACATTATACATTGTGTCCTGGTGTAAGCTTCTGGTTGGTGCAAATGCACTGTGCATGGGAAATGCACATCAAACAGTCCAAAAGACAGCAGCACTCACCATATCCAAAAAATGCAGATATTTATTGAAACACCAAAGTGCACAAATAACAACGTTTCGGACCTCAGTCCTTAATCATGTCAGTACACATAATGAACATACCAAATACTTAAATAGGAGTTGGTACCAAAGCCCCACCCCCATTTTTACAACACACCGGTGCAATAATATAATGAGGCTGAGTGCTAATATCTTTTAAAATAAATGTCTAATTCTTAAATCTAACTTATACATATAATGTAATAACATCATAACAATAATATTATTATGTATAAAAGACAAACCTCTCCAAGAAATGTACAAAATCACAAAGCTCCATATGAAAGATTTATCTATGTGTTTAACATACAATTTAAAAATTTCAACACAAAAATTAATTGCACTTTTTTAATTATGGACCTTAATAAGATGCAACATTGTGTGAATAAATTGTACCTCATGTTATAAAAATAAAGACAGGTCAAAATCTCTATTAAAGGGACAGTCTAGTATAAATTAAACTTTCATTATTCAGATAGGACTTTTAATTTTAATCAACTTTCCAGTTTACTTTTATCATCAAATTTGCTTTTTTCTCTTGGTATTCTTAGTTAAAACTAAACATAGGTAGGCTCATATGCTAATTTCTAAGCCTTTGAGGGCTGCCTCTTATCACATGCTTTTTAAATCTCTTTTTAACACAAAGAGACAGAAAGTACACGTGGACCATATAGATAACACTGTGTTCAGGCACAGGGGGTTATTTAAGATCTAGCACAAACCAATGCTAAATTTAAGACAATAGATAATAAACAGTCACAGTCATGTGATCAAGGGGCTGGAAGAAGGTTCCTAGATACAAGGTAATCACAGAGGTAAAAAGTATATTAATATAACTGTGTTGGTTATGCAAAACTGGGAAATGGGTGATAAAGGGATTATCTATCTTTTAAAACAATAACAATTCTATGGTAGACTGTCCCTTTAAGACCCATAGGGCTCAAGGTCTCCAATCTATCAATCCAAAACATCTCCTTTTGTTTAAGATGTAACTCCCTATCTCCACCCTGTCTCAGGCAGCCAATATGGTCAATGATTTGAAATCTTAGCTGACAGATATTATGGCCAGCATTAACAAAATGTTCAGCTACAGGGTTTTTAATTTTTTTATTACGAATATCTGACCTATGTTCTGACATCCTATCACAGACCATCCGAGTGGTCTCTTCAATATAACTCCGCCCACATGGGCATTTGAGCATATAGATGGCATACATTGTCACACAGGTATAAAAACCCTTATTCAAAAACTTTTTTCCTGTTCTAGGATGAAAAAAATGTTTGCTTTAATCATGCTGTTACAGCTGGAACAACCTAAGCAAGGGTAAAAGCCATTATTTTTGTCACCAAAATATGTTTGAATTTTATTCTTTAAAGGACCAATATCGGCTTTAACCAATCTATCTTTAAGATTATTGCTTCTTTTAAAAGCTGGCATAAAGGGGGTTTGGAATTCTTTAACCAGGGGATTACATATACCTAACATGTGCCAATGTTTCTTAAGACTTTTGAGGATCTCATAACTTAGATCATTGTACCCAGTAACAAAGACCAGGCGATCATCTTTATGTTTTTTCTTAACCTTAGGTTGTGACAAATCCAACATATTTTTATGTTTCTTTGTGTTGTAAAAATGGGGGTAGGTCTTTGGTACCAACCCCTATTTAAGTATTTGGTATGTTCATTATGTGTACTGACATGATTAAGGACTGAGGTCCGAAACATTGTTATTTGTGCACCTTGGTGTTTCAATAAATATCTGCATTTTTGGATATGGTGAGTGCTGCTGTCTTTTGGACTGTTTGATTTACATTGGGGTCTGGTGTGGAGCCCCTGACAGATTTGCATCTACTATCTGTT
This sequence comes from Bombina bombina, assembly GCF_027579735.1. Taxonomy (NCBI): domain Eukaryota; kingdom Metazoa; phylum Chordata; class Amphibia; order Anura; family Bombinatoridae; genus Bombina; species Bombina bombina. Next base: position 440,011,501 of record NC_069501.1, on the reverse strand, counting down.
GTGCTGTTCCTACTGCTGCTGATTGTGACATGTGAAATGCACAAACAGAGCATATGCACCAATCATGAGTTGTGTATGCTCCTGATAACAAAAATGATACACATATTTATTTTCAATATAGCATATACTGTACATTTGCTTATAAAAATATAATGGGGCTTATCATACTAGAATGTCCCTTTCAGTTATAAGTTCTAAAGCTGGTTCTTATCAGGACATATATAATATTTTCACAATAGCAAAAGATGCTAAAAATCAGTATATAGTAGAAAAAGACTGATGTTTCAAATCATATAAAACAATATTTATTTTTAGGTTTACCTGAAAGCCTTGTTCCTTTTTCTCTACACAGACCTCCTCAATGAGGGCAAGGAAATCTGTCATCATTCTTCCAGTACATTGCTATTTTGAAAATTTATATATATATATATATATATATATATATATATATATATATATATATATATATATATATATATATATATATATATATATATATACTGTATATATATATATATATATATTCTTGAAAATTCTATTGAACTTGTATCTCTTATTGGTACCTGCTCTACACCATCACCTACAACTCAACATGTCAAAAAACTGACTTATTGCCTTTCCTCCAACCAATGTTAGAAGATACCATCCATCTTACAATTATTGGTAACTCTAGAAATAAATTGACTTTTTCCATTATTTTGACTCACTTTTGAATCTAACTGATAATCATGTTCCCACTGAATCCTGCCAACTTAATTTATGTCTTCATCCTGAGACAATAACATTTCTTCATATCTCCGGAAATGTCATTCACCCACCTTTTCCATCTGCAATCCATCTTTAACTTGTCTCCTGTATGCCTACTAATTTTGCCTGTGTCTAGACCATATTTTTCTATTTGTTATTTATTTACCCTTAGTTTCAAATCCATATTGGCTTTTTCACCTCACCTTATTACATTTAAACTTCAAGAAATTACCTTATGTAGTAGGGACATACAAATTGTAGAATGAATGTTCACCATAAAATGTGGTCCATCAACTGAGTTTCTATAGGACAAAGGTAACCTTTGTAGATAAAAAAAAAGCATTAAACAAATGAATCTTACTTTATGAAATGTAACATTTGACTATCTATTTGAATGGGGAATGTAATATTTTGTTTTAAAAAATAGAGTTGAAATAAAAAGTATTTAAACACTGATTGCAGTATACATACATTGGGGGGTATTTATCAAAGCATCAACCTCGGTGCATTCGCCGGTGTCAATACGCTCGCCAGACAATGTCAGACATCGCTGCCGCGGATCTGCATACAATGCCCTTATTTATAAAAAAAACAGTAAAAAACACGTGCGTCAAGTATGGAGCAATGAGCATTGGACTGTTGTTAACTAACAGTCATCGATGTCACGGTTATTCTGTTTATACCATTTCATTACTGTCCATGAACAAGTACATTTCTCTAAAGCTAATCTTTTATTTTTCATCTGTTAATGTCGAAGAAATAGCTAGATTTATACGTCAAAAAACAATATCTCATAGAAAGTTATTTTTATATTTATTTGTTATACCAAAAAATCTGTTATATGATACTTTCACATAAATTAATGTGTATTTGTATTTTCTAGAAGTCATGATATGCTTTTATCTCATGTTATTTTTTTTATAAATGATTATTAATGCTAGAATTTGTACATATATCTTTGCACATACTTGTGTGTGTATATATATATATATATATATATATATATATATATATATATATATATATATATATATATATATATATATATATGTTATGTCAGAAATCTTTTGCAAACATATTTACATGTCCCTAAATTCCTTTTTTGTTCTAAACAATGTTGTCTTTCATATCTTTGTGTTTATTTATACCACTATATGTATATAGTGTAAATTTATTATTATTCTGAGCAGGAATAATTGCGAATATAACATGTAATCAGGGTATCATATGTATTTATTTGCAATCAATGGATATTTTAAGAGCTGGGCCAGTTTTCTCTTTGTACCTGTGTAACCCCTCCTGATTGCAATCTAGTTTTAAAAATCACCCCTACACAGGTGTTACAAAATGGGCTGGCATATAAGATGACATTTCTTGCTTTGTAATGAGAGACAAAGATGTAACATAATCCATAAGTAGTAATGTATTTTTCATTTTTATCCATATATCTACTAGTGCACCAAATGTGGAGCAATAATATTGATTGATTTAGAAAGGGTATACAATTTTAATAAAGTTTCTAATTTACTTTTATTTTTCAATATGCTTCATTCTCTTGCAGCATCTAACATACGCTTTCTATGTTTTCAGACTCCCAATGATTTCTATGGCATCCGCGGCCTCAAGGGTGGCGGTTTGAAAACTAGGTGCGCTGCGTCGGAATAGACGCGAGCGTACCTGTTAAATGTTTGATAAATTGGGAAAAGGGTCAAATAGAGTCGAATGTGAATTTGAAACATCTGTAATGATGCAAGCATCGATCTGCGTCGGATTGAGATCATGGGAGCGTATGTTTTGTCACACATTTGAACATTTGACGATCTTGATGCTTTGATAACTATGGCGGATCAGTCTTGCGTCAAATACGACGCGAGATTCCAGCGTATTATTAGTTGACACTTTGATAAATATCCCCCATTAAAGCATGTATGCTTAATATTGCTCTTTCAAATGCATTAAAAAAAATCCAGTTCTACATTGGATCTTTGAATATTGCCATGGATATAGAGAAAAGCAAGATTTGTTTGCAATAAATGAGTGTAAAATGTTCAGCAAATATCCGACATTAATTTACAAAGAAATAATTTGGCAAATACTTTAAGTTGCTTTTAGTATTTTAGTAAGTTAAATGAATGTGCCAAAATATTAGCATATTCCTACTAACCAACAGTAATTTCAGTCTTCGGGGTAAATTTACTAAAGTGCGAGCGGACATGATACAATGTGGCGTATCATGTCCGCTGCAAATCGATAAATGTCGACAGCTTTCACTGTTGGCATTTATCATTGCACCAGCAGTTCCTGTGAACTGCTGGTGCAATACTGCCCACTGCAGATTCGTGGTCAATCTACCGCAAGCAGCAGGTGTCAATCAACCCGATCGTATTCGATCGGGTTGATTTCTGTCCGCCGCCTCAGAGCAGGCGGACAGGTTATGGAGCAGCGGTCTTCACGGGGCATCAAGCTCCGTACGGAGCTTGATAACTTGACCCCTTAATTTCTATATTCTATCCCATGAGACCTCTTCTACCAGTGGATGTTTTGTCTCTCACATTGGGCCTGGTAATCAAATGTTCTCCAGCTTTGAGAGAAATTGTAGTGCAGACTTCACAGGGGGTTAACTCACTGAATGACCAAAGAAAAAGGGTGGAACTCTCCAGCATTGCGAGATCGCTCTCATTTCTGTATCTGAAGGAGAGACGAGCCTAGTGCAATATAGCACTGCATTATATGAGAGATTTGTTACACTTACACTTTGTGCATTGTAGTTTATATTCATTTACACTTCAGATTGGGTCCTTTGAGTAGCACTTTTTGCTGTCTATTTTATATTTTAATACATTTAGATTTACATTTAGATCCAGTAGTGATTTTACAAATTCGGATTATGTTTTGAAAGTTTCTGTGTTACTTTAACAAATTAGGATCATACTTTGCATATTTCTGTGTTTCTTTTTCAACTTTGTATTTTCTATTTTCTATTTTTAGTGTCAGAAAGTGGGAGGAACAGGGAAGTTCCCTGAGTTGAACAGGGGAGGTCCCAGGGTATGTCTGAAGCTCTGTCACAAGTCTTGTGAAATTTTGTAAGAATTTTGAACAAGCTGGTCTCACTCATTTTTCTCACCAGCTGTATGCAGGTGAAGTTTGCTCAAAATTCACAATACAATTGTTTAACTGACAGAAAAAAGTAATATATGCTAAACTATAGGCAAAAGTAAGTTAAATTGTAGTAAAAACATTTTAAAAATTGATACAGCATACATTCATTTAGGGTGATTGACAGGGGGAAGAGATTGTATATCTGGAAAGCAAAAATAAAGAGTCAGCTGCCCGTTCTCCGTAAAGCCAGGCAGAAAAGTTACCAAGTCAGGAACCTCGTCTGTCCACCAAATAGCACATGAGGCCTATGTATTATTATTATTCAAAATCATAGCAAAACAAAATAAATAAATATCCAGATTTGTGCATTAAGCTTTAATAGAAGACATTATTGGGGACTCAATAAGCAGCAGATGCTGCTATCTCCGCGCGTAGTTTCTGGCAATCTGGAAACTGAAGTTAAGAAGCAGCGGTCGAAAGACCACTGCTCCTTAACTTGTCCACCACCTTTTAGGTGGCAGACTGCAATCATCCCGATCAGATATGATTGGGATGATTGACACCCCCTGCTAGCGGGCGATTGGCCGCGAATCTGCAGGGGGCGGCATTGCTTAAGTATTTCTTGTGAAATGCATGTGCAATGTTAAATTCCAACAGGGTATGCTGTCAGCATTTACCGATGCCAGGTGGACATGATTTGCTACAGTGAATCATGTCAGCCCGACGTTTAGTAAATTGACCCCTATGCATTAAATTGCAGACTTAACACACCCCTTAGTTTATCATTAACAGAAACAACCAATCGCAGATATATTACATATGCTGAAATAATGGATGCAAATAGAGTAGGAGAGAAGGCAGAAGATTGATAGCATGAGTTATAATTGTTACCTAATACTCTGTGTAAGGTAATACAAGTTTGTAAATTATATGTTTGAAAGCTTTACATATTAACAGAACAACCGGATGTGACATAGTTTAACACACTTCTGATTGCTACATCACAGTGGAGCGCATGTTTGCGTGGGGTGAATTGGGAAGGAGGGGTATGTAATTTGTTTGCTATGTTTGGCATTAAATATTGCGGTGTTGTGCACTGAATTACTGAATTAATTGTTCTGAAGATGGGGACATAGGATCCCCAAAACGTCAATAAATACCTTGACATTTTTTGTCCAAAAGTCCTGAGAGTGCATTATTTCTGCATATATATATATATATATATATATATATATATATATATATATATATATATATATATATATATATATATATATATATATATATATATACAGTATCCCACACAAGTGAGTACACCCCTCACATTTTTGTAAATATTTTATCATATCTTTTCATGTGACAACACTGAAGAAATGACACTTTGCTACACTGTAAAGTAGTGAGTGTACACCCTGTATAACAGTGTAAATTTGCTGTCCCCTCAAACTAACGCAACACACAGCCATTAATGTCTAAAACATTGGCAACAAAAGTGAGTACACCACTAAGTAGAAATGTCCAAATTGGTCCCAATTAGCAATTTTCCCTCCCCAGAGTCATGTTACTCGTTAGTGTTACAAGGGCTCAGGTGTGAATGGGGAGCAGGTGTGTTAAATTTGGTGTTATCAATCTCACACTCTCTCATACTGGTCTCTGGAAGTTCAACATGGCACCTCATGGCAAAGAACTCTTTGAGGAGCTGAAAAAAAAATTGTTGCTCTACATAAAGATGGCCTAGGCTATAAGAAGATTGCCAAGAGCCTGAAACTGAGCTGCAGCATGGTGGGCAAGAGCATACATTAGTTTCACAGGACAGGTTCCACTCAGTGGAGGCTCCTCTATAGGAGCACTTGAGCACGTGAACCCCCTGAGGCTGACCCCTCCCGAAGCCCCCTGACCCCTGATGAACCCCCCCAAAAAAATGGAAAAAAAAAAAGAGTGAGAAATAAAAAAAAATAATTCAATTTTTAAACCTTTTTTGCTGATTCCACTGCAGTTTTGACTAAAACATTTGACTAAAAACATTAAAATTGCCTTATTTAGGCTGAAAGTGGAATGGGCTTTTGCCTAATACTTCTATCTATCGCACATGCTGTGCAGTGCGATAGATAGAAGTATAGGCAAAAGCACTTTCCACTTTAAAACTGCATTGACTGCAGTGCCACATACAGGCCAGCCCATAGGTCTCCTTACCGCATAGCTCTTAGTGTGCGAGAGCCAGCTGTCACGTGACACTCACACACTAAGAGCTGTGTATGTGTGGGGAGTGGAGGAGGAGCATCGTGGGCTTCAATCACTTGAAGAGCCCGGCCCACCACCACTGCAGGCAGCACTAACAAAGGATTTTTTATTTACTTTTTGGCTGAAATTTTTCTGGTGGGGGAGGGGGCAGGTGCGCGCGCTCAAGCCTCAAGCAACTCTCCAGGAAGTTCCGGGACCGCCGACCCGGAGTCTAGTGTGGCTATCTGACACCCGCAAATTGCCGGGGTAGGGGAAGGCCACGCTCCACATTCTTCAGTGACAGTCAGTGCAGCATTAGGGATTGACTGAGTTCTTGGCAGCGTGACTGCACCCCCTTAACAAAACAGTACACGGCAGCAAAACCAGGAAGCAGCAGACGCAGTACAACAATAGCTAAGTACCTGGGGCTGGGGAATTCATGGGGCTAGGCTGAGCTTTGTATAATCTCACTAAGAGGTGTTCCATTAATTTCGGTGTACCAACATGAGACACTTACATGACATTAAGGTGCTCAGTAAAACTGACAGTTTACAAAGAATATTAAAGGTAAAAAAATATACTTTAAAAATCGTATTGATAGTACACATTACACTAATGAAATATTTTATTTTGTACATTAAATGTTTTTTCCTGAATATTTGAAATAACTTTATTGCAAAATTTAAATTAACGTTTTTTTGTGAACTTTTAAAATGAGTTGTAATTTACAACTCATTTTAAAAGTTCACAAAAAAACGTTAATTTAAATTTTGCAATAAAGTTATTTCAAATATTCAGGAAAAAACATTTAATGTACAAAATAAAATATTTCATTAGTTATGGAGTTTAATCTAGTTGAAAGTGGATCCTGACTCACCTATTTTAGAACTAATTTCAATTTTCAAATGAAAAACTTGGGGCATAATGACTGATGGGACAGTTATTAGTTAAAAAAATATGGTTATTATGACATAAATCATGGAAAAATTGGAAAAAAATACTTCCTGGTATTCTGGTGGGATTATTAGTGAAATTTCTCCTGGGGTCAGTTTTTGTCAGATCTGGCTATTGAATGGTGTGATAAATTAGCCCATTGGGGAATATGGCCCTTACATTTAAAGTATTAGGGTGGTGTATCCTTCATCATGTGGTTTGGGTATACAAGTATTACTTTTTCCCTTATGTTTAGGAACTTGGCTCTCAGGTTGCCTTTGCTAGTGTGTTATTTATACATATATACTCCTAGTACTATTTACTAAATGTGTTTTTATAAATATGTGTGTGCCTATGAATGTGTGTGTGATTATCTGTTTATCAGTGTGTGTATAAATGTATGGATATGTCTATGGATATGTGTGTGTGATATGTTTATCAGTGTGTGTGTATGTGTGTGTTTGTGTTTATCAATGTGTGTAAGTGTGTGTATGTGTAAATATGTGTGTGTGTGTGTATATGTGTATGTGTAAATATGAGTGTGTGTGTGAGTGCTTGTGTGTATGTGTGTATGTGTAAATATGAGTGTGTGTGTGTGTGTGTATGTGAGTGTATATGTGTATGTGTAAATATGAGTGTGTGTGTGTGTATAAGGGCTGGTTGATTGTGTTGTGATACTACTTCTGCCCATAGTAGTCTCCTTGTTAATGTTGGTCTGTGTGTAGACCAGTCTCCTGTCAGTATGTATGTCTAAACTGATTTGTAAGTGTGCCAGCGCTATACCTAACTTCGGCATTTCTTAGATATGTTGTTAAATATATACACACATACACAATAAAATGGGCGGAGCCATCTGAGGGGTGGGGCTAGTGCTCCCCCATCTTCAAAAGTCACCAGCCGCCACTGGTTCCACTCAGAACAGGCCATGCCATGGTCGACCAAAGAAGTTGAGTGTGCGTGCTCAGCATCATAAACAGAGGTTGTCTTTGGGAAATAGACGTATGAGTGCTGCCAGCATTGCTGCAGAGGTTGAAGGGGTGGGGGGTCAGCCTGTCAGTGCTCAGACCATACTCTGCACACTGCATCAAATTGGTCTGCATGGCTGTCATTCCAGAAGGAAGCCTATTCTAAAGATGATGCACAAGAAAGACTGTAAACAGTTTGCTGAAGACAAGAAGAATAAGGACTAGGGATGGGCAAATGTGTTTATATTCGAATTTGAATGTTAGAACGAATGTTATTGTAGAAATTCGATTTACATAATAGAATGTTGATAAGAACGAATATTCCTAAAAATTAGATTTTCAAATGTTATTTACAGTTTTCGAATGTCACATTCGAATTCGAATGTCCCATTTAAATTCGAATGTCACATTCGAATTCAAATATTAAATTTATAAAACAATTGTAGAAAATAAATTGTAGACTAGAAACACTATTTCGAATTTCAATGTCCCATTCGAATCGAATATCACATTCGAATCGAATATCACATTCAAATTAAAATATTACATTTAAAACACAGTATTAGACTAGAAATACTATTTCCAATTCGAATGTGAAATTCAAATTCAAATTACACACAGTAGACTAGTAATATTATTTCGAATTTGAATGTCACATTCGAATTCAAATATTACATTTTGAAATTGAACGAATACATAGCTAAACATTCTATTATTCGAACAAATATTTTCGAATTTTATTCAAAAATTCAAAAACGAAAATTCGAAAATAGAATGTTAGAATGTTATATAAACATTTGAAATTCGATTCAAATGAACGAATGTATCAAAATTCATTTTAAATTTTGAATTTTTAGAAACATTCGCCCATCCCTACTAAGGACATGGATTACTGGAACCATTACTGGAACCATGTCCTGTGGTCCGATGAGACCAAGATAAACTTATTTGGTTCAGATGGTGTCAAGCGTGTATGGTGGCAACCAGGTGAGGAGTACAAAGACATGTGTGTCTTGCCTACAATCAAGCATGGTGGTGGGAGTGTCATGGTCTGGGCCTGCATGAATGCTGCTGGCACTGGGGAGCTACAGTTCATTGAGGGAACCATGAATGCCAACATGTACTGTGACATACTGAAGCAGAATATGATCCCCTCCCTTCAGAGACTGGGCCGCAGGGCAGTATTCCAACATGATAACAACCCTAAACACACCTTCAAGACGACCACTGCCTTGCTAAAGAAGCTGAGGATAAAGGTGATGGACTGGCCAAGCATGTCTCCAGACCTAAACCCTATTGAGCATCTGTGGGGCATCCTCAAATGGAAGGTGAGGGAGCACAAGGTCTCTAACATCCACCAGCTCCTTGATGTCGTCATGGAGGAGTGGAAGAGGACTCCAGTGGCAACCTGTGAAGCTCTGGTGAACTCAATTCCCAAGATGGTTAAGGCAGTGCTGGAAAATAATGGTGGCCACACAAAATATTATTGACACTTTAGGCCCAATTTGGACATTTCCACTTAGGGGTGTACTCCCTTTTGTTGCCAACGGTTTAGACATTAATGGATGTGTGTTGCATTATTTTGAGGGGACAGCAAATTTACACTGTTATACAGGCTGTACACTCACTACTTTACATTGTAGCAAAGTGTCATTTCTTCAGTGTTGTCACATGGAAAGATATAATAAAATATTTACAAAATTGTGAGGGGTGTACTCACTTTTGTTGGATACTATATATATATATATATATATATATATATATATATATATATATATATATATATATATATATATATATATATATATATATATATACAGTAAATACACAGTATAACACATTATTAAATATAAATATTGCATAAATATGTTTTTTTCATGTTTTCATCTACTTACCTGCAAAGGGTTCCAATGCACTTATATATTTGTCTATATATGTGTACATATGTATTGATGTGTTTATATGTGTAGATATGTCTGTAAATGCACCTCCGACTGCTTTTCATCCCATATTAAAGACATCTAAACTTTACCCAAAATCCCCTTTAACAAACCATGACACCACCCCTAGATTCACAAAATTCTGCCATCAGATCATTGTTGGTTCTAGTAGAATATACTAATTTACAAGTGCAAAAAGTTAAAACCTTTGCTAAATATCAAGAGAAGATTTTAAATGAATACAGCAGCACAGTTCTGTGGTTCCAACTGATGCTCACGGTTTATTGGTACTTTCAAATCAGTCAATGACCCTAACAGGCAGTACCTATTTTCCAACGATTATTAGAAGGAAGTAAAAAAACCTTATACTGTTATTTAATTTTAAATTTTTTGCTTCACATTTTTGAAACAAAAAGTAGGGATGCGCTGGAAGTATAATTCGTTTGGACAATCAAATGTTGATACAAATTAAAATCCATTAAAATTCGGTATTCAAATGTTATTTCTGGTATTCAAATGTTACTTTCTTTTTCGAATGTTTATAATTAGATTGAATATCCACTTTTGTAATTTCCAATGTAAGATTCGATTTAACAAATACTATTCAGCAGTTCAATGGTTCATGTGATAGGGAATTTAGTATATTGATACATAAATTATATTGCCCGCTAACAGGGGGTGTCAATCAACCAGATCGTATTTGATTGGGTTGATTTCTGTCCGCGGTCTCAGAACAAGTGGACAGGTTATGGAGCAGTGGTCTTTAGATACAAGGCATCAAGCTCAGTACGAAGCTTGATAAATATGCCCCAAAAACTAATTTTGTCAATATTGTAACAGCTAATGAAACTAATCTAACAGACTAATCTTTATGTTGAATGCATCATTTTATCTAGCATTTATTAAGTGTTTAATGGCCCTTTAGATGACCTGGCTATAAAGTTGGTTTGCTGATACCTTTGTTACATACAGTTTGTATATACACATAAATAGTGATCATTTTTACAGTATACAATTGCAATATGTGTACTAAGTTAAAATGAGTAATCTTTTATCAGACTGGCACCACTTCTTGCTTATGTGTAAAAATAGTGCTTGTCCCTTGCTCTATAGAGAGGACAAAAAAAATTTTTTTTTTTAGTTTTTGCAAATCAATAGTTGATTTACAAAATGTGCAGCATTTTGAAGAAAAACTAAGTTATACAATTTTTTTTACATAAAATTAATGTTTTTTTAAAGGGATACGAAACCCAATTTTTGATATATAGAGCATGCAATTTTAAGCAACTTTCTAATTTACTCCTCTTATCAATTTTTCTTTGTTCGCTTGCTATCTTTATTTAAAAATCAGGAATGTAAACCTTAGGAGCCGGCCCATTTCTGGTTCAGAACCTGGGCTACCCTTGCTTATTGGTGGCTAAATGTAGCCACCAATAAGCAAGCACTATCCAGGGTGTTAAACCTAAAATGGTCTGGCTCCTAAGCTTAACATTTCTGCTTTTTAAATAAAGGTAGCAAGAGAACAAAGAAAATTTGATAATAGGAGTACATTAGATTGGTATCCCTTTAATGACCCTATTTTACATTAAACAAATGTTTTAAATGGCCCTTTAAAAAAAACTTTTTATATCCAAATAAAGTAGCTGTTATTCTGCTCATTAATCAAGCCAATACATCACACTATATTAATAGGGTCGCCACTGAGATCTGAAATTAACTGCTCATATGTGCTGTAATTCTTCAGCATTCATTGTTCCCAGTAATAAATGATATATTCTTTTTTTTTTTTTTTCATTTTTACTAAAGTATATCGTTTTCTGATTCAGGAAAGCGCAGAGAGCTTCATTAAATGTGAAATATGACAGCTTTTATCAGAGAGAGCAATATTTGCTTCGAGTGCTGCTATTACAAAATACTTCAGAGATGGGTAATTGTGTAATTATTAGAGGCGGGGATGAAAGGTATGGTTCATTAGGATAAAATGACCATGAAATAGTGGTAAATAAGACTAAAATTAGTTTACAGCCGTTTAAATGCTTCTGCCTTGCAGAGCTGTTTTGGCTATAATAGACGTAGTGAAAAAGAGATTTTGAGCAATTTTGTATATCATTTAAACGACTTGGGTGAAAATGGGATATTTTATTTGGCTATTTACAGTGCTTAGTATATATTATTGCTTACAAGGAAAGGTAAAAGGAGATTTAAATTTTATTTCTGAACTATTCTCCCAAGCACTTTTTTAACCTAGAATACATGTAAGAAATACCATTTAGCTCCATTTGACCTGAAATTATCTTTGAAGCTGCTGTTTTTAATACATTTATGACATATATTGTTGTTAGATATATGGAGAATCACCGGAGCTGCCAAATGTCCAACAATGTCAGGGAAATAAGTTCTCCAAAATCTAAATCTCTAAAAAATAGGTTATTTTTCTCTCTTGACCCATTCTACTCTACTGTATTTGTGTCCTCATAGAAAATTGGAACTGCTCAAACCTGGATCAGAAAAACACAAAACCTTCCAAGAGTTATTGGATCCTGCCTGTATTAGCCAAACCAGGGTCCCCTCCTGGCATATTTGTCCCATCTTCAGACTCTATAGACTCCTCCCCAAGCTCATAAAGCCCCACCCTCTTAACCACAATCCAATGTAAGCATTTAAAATGTTAGATTATTTGTATTAAACTCTGAAAACAGTTTAAAGTTGATTTTTTTTTTTTTTTGCTTTATGAAAGAGATTTTAAATGTTAGGTGATATGGATTAAACTATGAAAACAGTAAAACGTTGTGGTTTTTTTTTAAAAAAAAAATATATATATTATTTTATTTTATTTTTAAAAGAGAAATAAAGAGCTCTTACTTACTGTTGAATCAAATATAGGGTGTGTTTAATATACATTGTTTATTATTGTGTCACTGGTTAAGGATCTCTGGTTAATGTTATAAATATGCCCCAAATGCCCCTAAAATACAGTGTAGTGTATCTTATTAAAAAATAAAATTTTTAGCATTTTTATTTTTTAATAAAATAACTGCACTAGGCAGTATTTTTGGGGTAAAGTTGGCAGGAGTGGGGTGTTAGAAAAAAAAATGGCACTGAAAAGTGCCTTTATATTGCGGTCTATGGAAACTGTGTGTTCCCTGTAAATATATATGTAGTTGCTTATATAATATAAGTGTATGTGTTAATGTGCCTATATACACATATTAACACCTCAATATATATGTATATAAACATATAGATATATATTTATATTTGCTGCCATTGCTACACTACTTACCCCCTTTGCTGTGCTTAGGTTCTGATGCCATCTCTGATTGCATCATTATGGAACCTATGGAAGCGCACCTTCATGAGCACAATGCTTCCTAGCAATGCAAACGTGAGCTTGCCTTCACATTGCACTTAACTTGTAAAGCCAGTGCACAATAGCAAGCGATATTTAGCGATCCACTTGTAATCTAGCCCATAGTGTATATTTGTCAGTTATGAAATTGAGTGATCACCAATGCAATATAAGCTCTCTCAGTACAGGTCCTGTGATTAAATAGAGAGGTACAAGATATATGTACAAATGCGCCATGCACAGTAGAAGATAATCACTGAAACAGTTATAGTTTTTACAAGAAGAAAGTTTGCCAATACATGCACAATGCGAATATGTTTCGGTACAAAATTGAAATTCACTTATCTGCATTTTAACTTTGAACTTTATGTCCCATTAATTTATTGAGTGGGTGTGTGGTATATATATAAAGCTTAATTTATCAAGCTGCTTTCAGTGTAGGCTCACATGCGCAAGCCTGCAGCCAATGGTTACGAAGGAGCAGACATCAGACCGCTGTTTCCTACGCTATATGCCAGCTCTTAACTGGCAGTTTACAATCACCCCGAACGAAGGGGCAATAATACCGGGCAGAAAGGCTCCCAGGAGCTAACCTTGTCCACCCGGCAATCTGATAAGTGGGGAGGAAAGAAAGAAAACATATGGCAAAAAGCTGATTAGTCTATGATAATTATCACACTGTGCAAGACTCATTCCTAGTCTTCATCTTTAAGCAGAAATTTAATTTGCACTTGGCTAGAAAGGAATTGATTTTCTTTGCAAGTGCTTACAATTTCTGGACTTCTGCAGAGGCAGTGTAGCAGGCTGAGCTGTAATGTTATCATGCACTAAAGAAAAAAAAAACAGGAACAACATCTCTGCTAATGGGATGACAGCTATTTTTATGACGTTCTGTAGAATACACTTCTGCAGACAAAGTAAGAACTACAAGATCTTTGAATATTTTATGAAGTATAATTGGCAGTGTAAGATACATTACGTTGCTCTGAGCGTCCACTCTGCATGGCACCCAAGTGGGAAGATACGCTGAAGCTTACAATTTCAGTTCTATTCTAGGACAGGATAGAAACAAATCTGTAAATATCTCTGCGTAGATCGGGGTTACACAAATTTAGTAGCTAGCTGATAAGGAGTCAGTGCCTTATAAAGTGTTTTGGTATCTATCTATCTTATCTATTTTTCTATCTATCTATCTATCTATCTATCTATCTATCTATCTATCTATCTATCAATCTATCTATCTATCTATCTATCTATCTATCTATCTATCTATCTATCTATCATCTATCTATCTTATCTATTTTTCTATCTATCTATCTATCTATCTATCTATCTATCTATCTATCTATCTATCATCTATCTATTATTACTTTGTATTAAAATATTCTACTCTTTCTTTTAAATGATTTAGTTCCACATTGAATTAAGGATTACATACATGGCCTATGGCAGACAGTACATGGATGTTTTATGATTTAATGAAATATTTATTCTTGGCAGTGTGGAGTGACTGCATCTCGCTCTCTCTCTGGTTTTCTACTGGAATGAAAAGTGACGGATAGTATAAAAACCTAGTCATTTATAGATTGAATCTAAGCAAAGGCCATGTTCACTGCTGGTGCGTCTGATGTTTTCCTTATCACTGGGAAATGAGCACTACACAGGTCTCATATAACAGAGCCGGCATGATACCACACACATTCCCTCATTCAGTGAGCATCAACAAAACAAGGATTCTTTCATGATACCCAAACACGGTGACTGTCTCAAATGCTACAGTAGCATATAGTGGTAGATATATATATTTATATTTATATATATATAGTAAGATATCAAAGCTAAAAGAAAAAATAACATTTAAAGAGATGTAAAACTGTCTGTCTCATTGTAATAAAAAATCAATTAGCAGTGAGTTATACTTAATAGAAATCATTTCAATATGTATTATTATTCATTTTAAAAGGATATAACTTTTAATTTCATTTTTTTTTTTACTTTAAAGGGATATAAAACCCAACATTTTTCTTTCATGATTCAGACAGAGGGGCATATCTATCAAGCTCCGTACTGAACTTGAAGCCCCGTGTTTCTGACGAGCCTTCAGGCTCGCCAGAAACACCAGTTATGAAGCAGCGGTCTAAAGACCGCTGCTCCATAACCTGTCCGCCTGCGCAGGTGGACAGAGATCGCCACAATTCAACCCGATCGAGTATGATCGGGTTGATTGGCACCCCCCTGCTGGCGGCCGATTGGCAGCGAGGTCTGTCGGACCTGATCTGCACTTTTGGATCAGGTCCGACAGACCTTTGATAAATATCCCCCAGAGGATGTGATTTTTAAACAACTTTCTAATTTAATTCTATTAGCAATTTTTCTTAATTCTCTTGGTACCTTTAGTAGAAAAGCATGGCAGCAGTTTTACAAAAATGTTATCCATTTGCAAGAGCACTAGAAAACAGCACTATTTCCTGCCATGTAGTGATCCAGATGCCTACCTAGGTATCTCTTGAACACAGAATCTCATGGGAACAAAAAAAATTTGATTATAGAATTAAATTAGAAACTTTTTTTAAAGGGTATGCTCTGTCTGAATCACAAAATAAATTGTTTTGGTTTCATATCCCTTTAACTTTGTCCTTGTCCTGTCTCTTAAAAATATTGTATCATCAATGTACTTTTATCTTTTGTACCCATGGACAGTGCTGCAGAATTTGTTGGTGCTTTATAAATAAAGTATAATAATAATAATAATAATAATAATAATAATAATAATAATAATAATAATAATAGCTAACCACTAGATTTAGAGTTCTGCGTTAGCCGTTAAAACCAGCGTTAGGGGCTCCTAACGCTGGTTTTGGGCTAGAGGAATTGATTTTCTTTGCAAGTGCTTACAATTTCTGGACTTCCTCTGGTATTTAGAGTCAGTCAGGAAAGGGTCTAACGCTTACTTTCCAGCCACAGATACCCCTACGCCATTTGCGTATCCTATCTTTTCAATGGGATATTTCTAACGCAGGTATTTAGAGTCTTGGCTGAAGTGAGCTTTAGAACTCTAACAACAAGACTCCAGCCGCAGCAAAAAGTCAGGAGTTAAGAGCTTTCTCGGGTAACGCCGGTTCATAAAGCTCTTAACTACTGTGCTCTAAAGTACACTAACACCCATAAACTACCTATGTACCCCTAAACCGAGGCCCCCCACATCACCGCCACTATAATAAAAAATTTTAACCCCTAATCTGCCGACAGCACACCGCCGCAACCTACATTATCCCTATGTACCCCTAATCTGCTGCCCCTAACACCGCCGTCCCCTACATAATATTTATTACCCCCTAATCTGCCCCCCCCCAACGTCACCGCTACCTACCTACAATTATTAACCCCTAATCTGCCGACCGGACCTCACCGCTACTATACACCGCTACTATAATAAAGTTATTAACCCCTAATCCGCCTCACTCCCACCTCAATAACCCTATAATAAATAGTATTAACCCCTAATCTGCCCTCCCTAACATCGCCAACACCTAACTTCAAGTATTAACCCCTAATCTGCCGACCGGACCTCACCACTACTCTATTAAATTTATTAACCCCTAAAGCTAAGTCTAACCCTAACACTAACACCCCCCTAAGTTAAATATAATTTTTATCTAACGAAATAAATTAACTCTTATTAAATAAATTATTCCTATTTAAAGCCTAATACCTGTAAAATAAACCCTAATATAGCTACAATATAAATTATAATTACATTGTAGGTATTTTAGGATTAATATTTATTTTACAGGCAACTTTTTATTTATTTTAACCAGGTACAATAGCTATTAAATAGTTAATAACTATTTAATAGCTACCTAGTTAAAATAATTACAAAATTACCTGTAAAATAAATCCTAACCTAAGTTACAATTAAACCTAACACTACACTATCAATACATTAATTACTTGCAAATACCTACAAATAAATACAATTAAATAAACTAACTAAAGTACAAAAAATAAAAAAAGAACTAAGTTACAAAAAATAAAAGAATAATTTACAAACATTAGAAAAATATTACAACAATTTTAAGCTAATTACACCTACTCTAAGCCCCCTAATAAAATAACAAAGCCCCCCAAAATAAAAAATGCCCTACCCTATTCTAAAATACAAATAGAAAAGCTATTTTACCTTACCAGCCCTTAAAAGGGCCTTTTGCGGGGCATGCCCCAAAGTATTCTGCTCTTTTGCCTGTAAAAAAAAACATACAATACCCCCTCAACATTACAACCCACCACCCACATACCCCTAATCTAACCCAAACCCCCCTTAAATACACCTAACACTAAGCCCCTGAAGATCTCCCTACCTTATCTTCACCATGCCGGGTATCACCGATCCGTCCAGAGGAGGCTTCAAAGTCTTCATCCAAGCCCAAGCGGGGGCTGAAGAGGTCCATCATCAGGCTGAAGAGATCCATCATCCGGCTGAAGAGGTCCATCATCGGGCTGAAGAGGTCCATCATCGGGCTGAAGAGGTCAAATCATCGGGCTGAAGAGATGGAATCAGCCAATCAGATTCAAGCCAATCAGATTGAGCTTGCATTCTATTGGCTGATCGGAACAGCCAATAGAATGCAAGCTCAATCTGATTGGCTGATTCCATCAGCCAATCAGAATTTTCCTACCTTAATTCCGATTGGCTGATAGAATCGAGGGACTCCATCTTGGATGATGTCATTTAAAGGAACCGTCATTCGTCGGGAAGTCGTCGGCCAGGATGGATGTTCCGTGTCGGCGGGATGAAGATGGATCCGGAAGAAAGAAGATTGAAGATGCCGCTTGATAGAAGACTTCAGCCGGATGATGGATCTCTTCAGCCCGATGATGGACCTCTTCAGCCGGATGATGGATCTCTTCAGCCCGATGATGGACCTCTTCAGCCCAATGTGGCTACGCAGCCACTTTCTAAGTGCTCATTTAGGAATAAAACAAGTTGTTTGCTGATGCCCCTTTTGTCGCACAAGCCTTCAGGGTTGATTGACAACCCCGCAAATCTTGTGAACTGCTTGTGTAATGCTAAATGCCAACAGCATATGCTTTCGGCATTCAGCGATGTCTGTTGGACATGATCTGCTGAGCGGATCATGTCGGACAGACCGATGATAAATCAGCCCCAATATGTTTCTTTCTATGTTTACTTTGATTTAAGATAAAACAATTCTACTATAGAAGTACTGTTTCACATCCCTTTAAATCACTAGCTCTTTCTTAATTTTTTTTTTACTCTGGTGACCATTTTATAAAAGAGCAATTTTGTTAGAGTAAATTATTGTGTTCTACATGTAATATGGTCTGATAGTAACGATACTATAGGCATCATTGCACTATAACATTTTCTCCCAATTTTATTTGTTGAAACCATCACCTATACAGAACATTTCAATGTTGAACATTGAAATAGCTCTGCAGTAAACAGCAGCAGCAGATGCAGTTTCCCTAACCAGCACTGACAAAGGGTTAAAATAAGAGAATAGTTATGAAGAGAGCTGCAGACACAAGAGGAAAAACAATAGCGATTGCTGAAACAATAGTAAAGAACACTGCTCATTAACCTGTCTGCCACCGAAAAGGTGGTGGATTGAAATAATCCCAATCTGATTGAGATTATTGATAGCCCCTGCTAGCAGCCGATTCGCCACCAACGAGCAGGGGGCGGCATTGCACAAGCATTTCTGATGCAATGCTTGTGCATTGTTAAATGCAGTCAGCGTATACTGTCCATTCGCAGCAAGGTCATGGTTCATGGTGGCAAATCATGTCTGCCCGACCAATAGTAAATGGAGCCCCATGACTGTATAATGTAGCAGAGAAATACAGATGTTTTGAGTGCAAAAATATCCTCTCTCAGGTAACACAAACAAATATCTGTCCCATTAAGATTTTAGAAAACTGTGAATGCAAAGACATATATATTGTTCAATGTGGTTTAATGTCTCCTTTATCAACACTGTTACAAATGTGGTTAAAGTTTTAAATGTATCTAGAAAGACAACAAACTCCCCTGCATTATGCATATTACTGTTTAAATCCTAAGTATACCTATTAATAAGCTATTGTCATTGGTTCAATGCTCTAAGTCCTTCCATATTTAGATAAATGGACATAGAGCTGTAGAGATCACATATTACATCCTTAGCTTTCATACTAAGAGCTTTAAGGCTGCCAAAAGTAAGTGCTGGAAAATATCCAAATAATAAGATAGGAAACCAGTCAGCACTTTGAATGCACGTCTTGATGATCAAGTAGACATAATTAAATATGCATTTAATCAAGACGCAGCAACACCTATCGGAGGAAAATCATCATTTTTTACACTTCCAAACAAACAGATGTTGTAGAAACATTAAAGAACATGAAAGAAAAAATCTAAATGAAAATAAAAAAGATGCAACCAAAGTTTGGGAAAATATATAAATGTAAGAAATTTGACATAGATATCCCCCTAATATTAAAGGGACATGAAACCCAAAATGTTTCTGTCATGATTCAGATAGAGAACGCAATTTTTAAAGAGTTTCCATTGTTCTTCTATTATCAAATTTGTGTCATTCTCATGTTATTCTTTGTTGAAGAATCTAAATATGTAGTGTACAGATGTCTAGAGCACTACATTAGAGGAAATAAAAATCTGTTAAATAAAATTATCTGTGAAATAGTGCTGCTATCTAGTGCTCTTGCCAATGTATAACATTGTTGCAAAATTGCTGACGGCATTATAACGAGGCTCCCATAGGAGCCTATTGAAGCCTGCTTTTGTGAGCGCAATGTGAACATGAGCTCTCAAGCGATATTTAGCGCTTCTTTTTTAATCTAACCCTAAGGGGCCGATTTATTCAGGGCACTGAATGCCCCTGTTTCCGTGCGAGCCTTCAGTCTCGCTGGAAATAGGTGTTAAGAAGCAGCGATCTTAAGACCGATTGTGCTTGTGCAATGCTACAGCGGATCATGTCTGTCCGACTGTTAATAAATCGGCCCCTAAGTGTCCCCACAATTTCAAAGAGGTAGATAAAAATGCAGAAGTAATAATTTCACATTTATTATTAGAATCTCAAAGTGTGTTATATCTATTTAAGGATAAACTATTTACTGTAACCAGTAAATCACAAGATTGTTTGTGATTTTCCTGTTTTCCTTAAAGGACCACTAAACTCAGTATAATAGCATAATCAATAAATGCATAACAAATAGATAATGAAAAAACACTAACGCCTAGATTTAGAGTTCTGCAGCCAAAGGGGTGCGTTAGCTACGCTGGCTTTTTTCTGGCCGCACCTTTTAAATACCGCTGGTATTTAGAGTTCACAGAATGGCTGCGTTAGGCTCCAAAAAAGGAGCGTAGAGCATATTTACCGCATCTTCAACTCTCGATACCAGCGGTGCTTACGGACGCGGCCAGCTTAAAAAATGTGCTCGTGCACGATTCCCCCATAGAAAACAATGGGGCTGTTTGAGCTGAAAAAAAACTTAACACCTGCAAAAAAGCCGCGTTCAGCTCCTAATGCAGCCCCATTGTTTGCTATGGGGAAACACTTCCTACGTCTGCACCTAACACTCTAACATGTACCCCGAGTCTAAACACCCCTAACCTTACACTTATTAACCCCTATTCTGCCGCCCCCACTATCGCTGACACCTGCATTTTTTTTTAACCCCTAATCTGCCGCTCCGTAAACCGCCGCTACTTACATTATCCCTATTTATTAACCCCTAATCTGCCCCCCACAACGTCGCCTCCACCTGCCTACACTTATTAACCCCTAATCTGCCGAGCGGACCGCACCGCTATTATAATAAAGTTATTAACCCTTAATCCGCCTCACTCCCGCCTCAATAACCCTATAATAAATAGTATTAACCAATAATCTCCCCTCCCTAACATCGCCGACACCAAACTTCAAACATTAACCCCTAATCTGCCGACTGGAGCTCACCGCTATTCTAATAAATGTATTAACCCCTAAAGCTAAGTCTAACCCTAACACTAACACCCCCCTAAGTTAAATATAATTTAAATCTAACTAAATAAATTAACTCTTATTAAATAAAGTATTCCTATTTAAAGCTAAATACTTACCTGTAAAATAAATCCTAATATAGCTACAATATAAATTATAATTATATTATAGCTATTTTAGGATTTATATTTATTTTACAGGTAACTTTGTATTTAGTTTAACCAGGTACAATAGCTATTAAATAGTTAAGGGACGTCATCCAAGATGGCGTCCCTCGAATTCCGATTGGCTGATAGGATTCTATCAGCCAATCGGAATTAAGGTAGGAAAATTCTGATTGGCTGATTCCATCAGCCAATCAGATTGAGCTCGCATTCTATTGGCTGATCGGAACAGCCAATAGAATGCGAGCTCAATCTGATTGGCTGATCGGATCAGCCAATCGGATTGAACTTGATTCTGATTGGCTGATTCCATCAGCCAATCAGAATTTTCCTACCTTAATTCCGATTGGAATCAGAATCAGCCATTCGGAATTCGAGGGACGCCATCTTGGATGACGTCCCTTAAAGGAACCGTCATTCGTCGGGAAGTCGTCGGTGAAGATGGATGTTCCGCGTCGGCGGGATGAACATGGATCCGGAAGAAAGAAGATTGAAGATGCTGTTGATAGAAGACTTCAGCCGGATCATGGACCTCTTCAGCTCCCACTTGGATGAAGACTTCAGCCGGATCATGGACCTCTTCAGCTCCCGCTTGGATGAAGACTTCAGCCGGATCATGGACATCTTCAGCCCCCCGCTTGGGCTTGGATCAAGACATCGGAGGACCTCTTCTGGATCGATCGGTGAACCTGGTATGGTGAAGATAAGGTAGGAAGATCTTCAGGGGCTTAGTGTTAGGTTTATTTAAGGGGGGTTTGGGTTAGATTAGGGGTATGTGGGTGGTGGGTTGTAATGTTGGGGGGGGTATTGTATGTGTTTTTTTTACAGGCAAAAGAGCTGAATTCTTTGGGGCATGCCCCGCAAAGGGCCCTGTTCAGGGCTGGTAAGGTAAAAGAGCTTTGAACTTGTGTAATTTAGAATAGGGTAGGGCATTTTTTTATTTTGGGGGTCTTTGTTATTTTATTAGGGGGCTTAGAGTAGGTGTAATTAGTTTAAAATTGTTGTAATATTTTTCTGATGTTTGTAAATATTTTTTTATTTTTTGTAACTTAGTTCTTTTTTATTTTTTGCACTTTAGTTAGTTTATTTAATTGTATTTATTTGTAGATATTGTATTTAATTAATGTATTGATAGTGTAGTGTTAGGTTTAATTGTAGGTAATTGTAGGTATTTTATTTAATTAATTTATTGATAGTTTAGTGTTAGGTTTAATTGTAACTTAGGTTAGGATTTATTTTACAGGTAATTTTGTAATTATTTTAACTATTTTAGCTATTAAATAGTTCTTAACTATTTAATAGCTATTGTACCTGGTTAAAATAAATACAAAGTTACCTGTAAAATAAATATAAATCCTAAAATAGCTATAATATAATTATAATTTATATTGTAGCTATATTAGGGTTTATTTTACAGGTAAGTATTTAGCTTTAAATAGGAATAATTTATTTAATAAGAGTTCATTTATTTCGTTAGATTTAAATTATATTTAACTTAGGGGGGTGTTAGGGTTAGGGTTAGACTTAGCTTTAGGGGTTAATCCATTTATTACAGTAGCTGCGAGATTCGGTCGGCAGATTAGGGGTTAATAATTGAAGTTAGGTGTCGGCGATGTTAGGGAGGGCAGATTAGGGGTTAATACTATTTATTATAGGGTTATTGAGGCGGGAGTGAGGCTGATTAGGGGTTAATACCTTTATTATAGTAGCGGTGAGATCCGCTCGTCAGATTAGGGGTTAATAAGTGTAGGCAGGTGGAGGCGACGTTGAGGGGGCAGATTAGGGGCTAATAAATATAATATAGGGGTCGGCGGTGTTAGGGGCAGCAGATTAGGGGTACATAAGGATAACGTAGGTGGCGGTCGGCAGATTAGGGGTTAATTATTGTAGGTAGCTGGCGGCGACATTGTGGGGGGCAGGTTAGGGGTTAATAAATATAATATAGGGGTCGGCGGTGTTAGGGGCAGCAGATTAGGGGTACATAAGGATAACGTAGGTGGCGGTCGGCAGATTAGGGGTTAATTATTGTAGGTAGCTGGCGGCGACGTTGTGGGGGGCAGGTTAGGGGTTAATAAATATAATATAGGGGTCGGCGGTGTTAGGGGCAGCAGATTAGGGGTACATAAGTATAACGTAGGTGGCGGTCGGCAGATTAGGGGTTAAAAAAATTTAATCGAGTGGCGGCGATGTGGGTGGACCTCGATTTAGGGGTGCATAGGTAGTTTATGGGTGTTAGTGTACTTTAGAGCACAGTAGTTAAGAGCTTTATAAACCGGCGTTAGCCCAGAAAGCTCTTAACTACTGACTTTTTTCTGCGGTTGGAGTTTTGTCGTTAGATTTCTAACGCTCACTTCAGCCACGACTCTAAATACCGGAGTTAGAAAGATCCCATTGAAAAGATAGGATACGCAATTGACGTAAGGGGATCTGCGGTATGGAAAAGTCACGGCTGAAAAGTGAGCGTTAGACCCTTTAATGACTGACTCCAAATACCAGAGGGCGGTAAAAAACAGCGTTAGGAGCCTCTAACGCTGGTTTTGACGGCTACCGCCCAACTCTAAATCTAGGCCTAGGTTTGAATTTCACATGAGTACTAGATAATTTTTCCTGTCAAATTTCCAAGCTACTTTTATTTTCCTTGCCACTGCATCATGTGACACCCATCGGCCAATCACAAAATGCATATATTTATTTTCTGTTAATCCTAAACATGTTTAGCAGGAGCTGGTGCCTCACAAAAATGTGCATATAAAAAGATTGTGCATATAGATGTGAATTGGAGAGTTGTTTAAAATTGCATGCTCTTTCTGAATCATTAAAGTTTATTTTGCACTTTGCTTTGTTGATGATCCATTTATATAGCCCATCTTGGAGTGTTTTTGTAAAAAAATTATAGTTTTGCTTATTTTTTTTTAAGAACATTGTGCTGATTTTCAGACTCCTAACCAAGCCCCAAAGTTTTAGATGTATACTAATGTCTACAGACACCTGGTTGTGTAATGGGCCTTTTCATATTCAGGGGAGGGGGGTTGTCTGCTCTTCTTGCTTTCCCAGTCCCTTTCAGTAGGTGTCCCAGCCTAACCTCATCAACAGTGTTAAATTTGGAGCTTCTAAGTAAGTTTTTAAAAGGTTTTATATCTGTATCAGTGCATATTCTTCATTATAGTAGTGTCTTTTACAAGCAGTTATATGAAAAAGTATGTATACTGCCCCTTTAAGTCAGTAAGGATAAGTTGGCCCAATAAAAACCCAACCAATATATACCCCCAAAACAAGTTAATATGTAAAAGTATTTTGTGTAATCCTGTTCTGCAACAACCTGTAACATCAAAAGGAAATGGGTATTTTGTATAC
This sequence comes from Bombina bombina, assembly GCF_027579735.1. NCBI lineage: Eukaryota > Metazoa > Chordata > Amphibia > Anura > Bombinatoridae > Bombina > Bombina bombina. The sequence goes on along the minus strand of NC_069501.1, from coordinate 439,986,724 downwards.
CATAGATACACAAGCTGATCAAGTTGACAAATATCATAAAGAAGAACTCTTCTATTTAATTTCTGCAGTACGATATACAGATAGTTCGAAGGTGTGTTCTTATAGAACCTCCAGCGTGTCACAAAATAACCAGGGCTATAGGTTTACTTTAAAATAAGTGTGCGTGTGTAACATTTGTGAGGCATTATCTGCAAGCCACATCTTTTGGCTCACCAATAATTTGCATCATCTTAATAAGTATCATACTTATCCTAGAAGTTACAATTCCTCAAACTTGATGAAAATGGTGGAGCCTATAGATTTGCCTTCCTCCTAATTTCTGCCTCTTCAAAATCTTACTGTTTTTTTTTAAAGGGGCATTAAACACCTATTGTCTTTGTAAAAACCTAGGTTACACAATTTGCTTTTTGGCCTGGGACAAGTACAATTTTTACATAAAGGCAAAAGGTGTTCACTAAATATCTCTCAAATGTTCTGCATTTTGCAGGATCATAACAGTTCTGGCCAATACTTGCTGCAGTAAGCCAGGACCTTATAAATGTCTCAATTTGCTCAGGGCCATCTAGCCATGCCCATGATCTGCCCACTACCCTGGCCAATTCTGCCCCCAACACTATATGACCCAGATAAAAAATTGTGTTTGGAGAAGGATTCCAGGCAGGCCACTACCACAATAACTACAATAACTATCTAATTTGCCTTACTGAACAATACATCAGGTATAATAATTACCTGAGAATCTACTTGAGAATATGGTGCATACCCTTAACAATAAATATGAATGCACAAAAGAAGAGAAATAGATACGTGAGTAAATGTATCTTAACAAGACAGGGACTACAGCACTTTGTTGAGGAATTTAATAATTGTAGACGTAAGAATCAAAAGTGAATTTAATTGTACACATCATGTGTAATTTTAACACTGTAACACTTCAAAAATTGGTAACAAACCCATCAATATTGTGTACATAATGCCTATGATACAATATACATCAAGCTTACTAAATCAATAATATATAAGCTAAACATGTGACCGGTCACTGACAATTATTGCAGCAGAATGAGGAAAAATATATATACATACAGCTGAAATAGCATCAAAATCAGGAATAAGTATCGTCAGCTACACCCCTTCTGCACCCTGAACCCCCCAGACAATTAAAGGAGGTACGACTAGGACAGAACTCTTTGGGGATCTAAGCTTCAGATAACGCGTCCATATAGCAGGGATAATGCAGTATTGTAAAAGATAAAAGTGAGGAAACTGAGAGAACAAGCCATATGCACTACACCCCTACTAACCCTAGGACCCCTAGGGAACACCCATTGGAACTATACCTAGATAGAATGAATACCGGGGATCTAGCTGCTACGGTAATTTCTCTCTTAATAAGTAAATATGTACAAGTTTATGCAAGAATATGAGCAATAAAATTCATATGCACAAAATAGCAATGCAACTGCAATGTATAGGAAGCATATGTAGCAGATAAAGTTCTTGTATAGTAACTGGGGCACTGAAGTTTGATATAGTGTCTCTGAAATAATTTCACAGGTAAGGATTACTTTCCTAAATACTCAGAACTATACCGTCTCTGCTGTGCTGTCCGTATCCACAAAAGCTCAGTAGCTTGCTTTCATAGAGCCAATACACCTTCTAATCTAGTCCTGCTCTTCAATCCATCAGCTGTTAGGTAAGCAAAGCTACTGAGCAGTTTCAAGACTTGCGCTGTAACATGCCAGATACTTACACGCGATGCAATGAGAGTCATGTAACGAAGTCAACAAATGCCAACATACGTTTCACCCCCTCGTCATAAAGTGGGTCAGGGCTTCCTCAGGGTTGTCTTAGTGTCAGCATCTACACAAATTAAGTACTCTCTGTTTACTTCTGCCCATCGGAGAGTGAACATTTGCATGAAGAGTTGTTTGTAAGAATTTGGTCCTGTATCAAATCTAGTTAATGCAAGGCATGTAATTAATAGAAAACAATAAATCCACCATACATATCGCTATTATGTGTGCTTATATTTCAAATTATTGCAACAGTATGTCTACTATGCACAAGAATATTTTAACAGGTTCAATATACTCAATGTCAGATTAGGGAAATTTGATATTCTTTTCAAATATATAGTATATGTTACTTGTATAGCCTTTTGCCTGCAGATAGGCAAAGTATAGCTAGTACCTGCAGTACCCAAAGTACCTTTTTAGGTTAGTGTGGGAAAAAAACTACAGACAAGTTCAAAATAACAGACAAGTGGGAATAAAACGGCATACCAACATATGCTCTCACATTTCAAGAAGTAGCTAATCAATCATAATTTTCAATTTGATTCACCTAAGAAACAGGCATAATCCAATTTCTCATTCAAGCCCTTAGGATTTAGTGTGGATAATTTATAGATCCATCTACTTTCTTTTTGTAGAAGGATCTTATTATTATTTCCACCTCATCTGTGGATATTTCCTTTATCTATCCTTATAAACTTTAATCAATTTGGATTGCTATTATGAAATTTTTCGAAGTGTCTTGCAACACTGCTGTTCTGTACCTTCTGTTTAATGTCTTCCCTATGGTCAGTGATTCTATCCTTAAAAATTATTTTTGTTTTTCACACATAGCAACAAGGGCACGAACAGTGCAGAATGTAAACGACACCCTCAGTGTTACAATTGAAGAACTCTCTAATTTTGTAGATCTTACCATCCATAGCACTAACTTTCTTTATTTTTTCCATAAATTTACATGCTATGCATTTACCACATGCATGGTTGCCTACTAGTTTATGGCTAGAAAGCCAATTCGATTCAGGAGGCTTGGCCATATATTTGCTCCTAACCAATTTGTCCCTAAGGTTTGGAGCTCTCCTAGCTGTGAGAAGAGTGTACTCCCCCAAGAGGGTATATCCTCATCACCGGTTAAAATTTTCCAGTGTCTTTTAAGGGTATTTCTTACTTTCTCCCAGTGGCAATTAAATTTAGTAACTATTCTCATGTTACTCTTCAATGTGTCTAGTTCTGTTCCTTGCACCAGCCAACATCCTTTTAGAGTAACCTCTTTCTATAAATATTCTTTCCATGTTCTCTTCATGTTGTTCAAATTTGTTTTATGATGAACAGTTCCTGCGAAGACGCAGGAACTGTCCTGTTGGAATACCCTTTATGAGGTGTTTTGTATGGTGGCTAGACACAAGTAAGAGGCTATTCATGGCAGAACTTTTTCGGTAATCCTCAGTTGTCAAAAGTCCCTTAACTTTCTTAATATTAATTTCAAGAAAAGATATCTCATTGAGATCATAATTTAACACAACCTAAAGCTGCGTTAACTGAAAGGACAATAATAGACTCAAAAATATGATGATACTTGATTTCAACAGGTGAAAAATAGTAAATGAATTACTCCAATAAATGGGAATAAATAAAACAAATATCAAATAATAATAGGGATAATATATATATATATATATATATATATATATATATATATATATATATATATATATATATATATATATATATATATATATATATATGTGTGTATCAACAAGTAGGGACTGCACTCGTTGGATTCAGTTCAAATAATACCTTATTTGTTCAATGGTTTCACCATTGAATAAATAAGGTATTATTTGAACTGAATCCAGCGAGTGCAGTCCCTACTTGTTGATACTTATTGAAATTTTTACTGAGCACCCTGGTTGCTGACTATCTTTGAATTGCGAGTGCAGATACACAGTGGAAATATATATATATATATATATATATATATATATATATATATATATATATATATATATATTTAAAACACAATAATAAACTAGGCAGTCCTACTGTACATGGACCCCTTCTTCACTTTTTATACTGATTCTAAAATATCACGGTCATACAAATCCAATGAATAAACACCCACTAACAGCTACTTACATTCGTGGCTCTTGGAGTATGGGTAGAATACTTATGTTTGCTGTCTTTGCTTCCAATGGATAGCCCTCCCATTGTAGTGAATCGATAGTGCTGCTTCCACTTTCACTGAGCACTAAGGAGTGCTCAGACAACGATACACTGTAACAAAAGAACAGACAAGCGCACCCACAACTCAAGGGTAAAAAGTATAACATCTTTAATACGAGCATATAATCAATTGGACTTACAAGAAGTTAAAATTTGATTCGCCTTAGTTACAATCAACAAGTTTGCGGATCCGGATAGCTGTTTCAAAACCGATAATAGATCATAACAGATCGTCTGTAGACCGCTCTTGTCTACGCGTTTCATTCATAAGGATGGTCTACTTGACAAATAAAGGAACAACGGTGCTGGAGGTTTTGAAACAGCCACCCGGATCCGCAAACTTGTTGATTATAACTAAGGCAAATCAAATTTTAACTTCTTGTAAGTGCAATTGATTATGTGCTCGTATTAAAGATGTTATACTTTTTACCTTGAGTTATGGATGCGCTCTTCTGTTCTTTTGTTCCAAGAGATCATGATTTAGGGGTCTATCTATCAAGCCTTTTGTTGCATTCGACAGCATCAATACGCTCGCCTAACATTGCAGCCGCGGACCTGAATACGATCTCCATATTTATAAAAAAAGCCGCCAAAAAGCCGCGCACCAAGTACGGGGCGATGAGCAGCGGACTGTTGTTAACTAGCAGTCATCGATCTTGCTGCTATTCGGCTTTTTTCCAACTTTATTTATAATATAAAAAGAAATTCCTGAGGAGGAAAAACCTAAGAGGATGCGCTTGGAACACAGGTTATCAAAGTAGGACCTAACACTTTATGATTGGGTTTGTACCCGTATGCATTAATAAATATAAACAGCACAGTGTTTGGTATGTGTGAAAAATTAATAATAATGACAAAAATAAATTGTGAGTAAAACAGGTGCTCAGGACAATTTGTGTATAATATTAGTGATACATTGAAATAATCAGATATCACAGATAAACAATGATATTTGTGGCGATGAGTAAAATATATAAAAAAAGTACTTATCAATGTCCCAAAAAATGCTGTGATGTAAAAAATAAGTGTCCAATCCTAATATGTGAACGGTGATGTGTTCAGATGTTTGGCGTGTTCCTCTTTTGTCCCGGGGTGCGATGGGTCAGGGTGTCTAGAATGGAAGATAAACAAGGGGCGCCAACAAAGTGTGAATCGTTAAAACAACAAATATAAAAGTGATGTGCAAAAAACTACTCACAAGGAAAGTGGCACTTTAAATGAATAAGGTGCGATAAAGCAGGCTGACATTCAGATTCCAGCAGTCAGTACGCTTGAGGTCTCACCCAGAGGACCTGTGGAATCCAGATAGGCGTCTAGAAAGTAGCACCCACGTTTTTTAGGGCCAATGGCCGGACCAGGTGAGCTGCAAGCTGATAGGTGTTCTCCTGCTGCACTCACGCCACCGAGATTTTTCTCCAAAACTGACAGTGTCAGTGTATGAAAGGTTCCGTGGTAAAAGTCCTGTTTCAAAAACAAGTGGATCATGGAAAAAAGCAAAAATACCGGGTCGTGGTATAAAACAAACAGTGTTTATTTTGCAACGCGTTTCTCAGTCTATTCCAGACCGTTTCATCAGGCATAATCATAGTTAACAATAGAGATCTATTTAAACCATCAGTGACCCGGAATTGAAACAAAATGTCAACTCTATTAGCAATGTTGCAATTGCAAAAACATTTAACTTTTGATACATTGTATAAATTGGTTTGAACAATTGTGACCGCACAGATAACACTTAAATAAAAAGTATATGAAAAAAATCCTATTCGCAATTACCAAATATATCTGGAAAAAATAATAATAATATATATATATCATAGTAAACTGGACATATATAAACATGTGCGTATATGTATATCTCATCTCCTGGTTGGATTCAAACCCAGGACCTAATGTGTGCTAAGCAATGGATAAATCAAAAGGCTACCTTTATGTCTTGTTTAAATTTCTTGCAAAAAAGATTAGTATTGATACAAAATATATAAATTGATCTACATGTCTCCCAATGTCTAGAAGATAATCTTATTTGGTCTTTTTAATAAATGGCTCTAATTTTTAAAAACAAAACTAAAAGGAATTTTCTTATAAATATAAAACTAAAAAAGAAATGTTTGTGACAAATGCTTACTAAAAATAAGTGACATATAAAAATTGTAAAAAATGATAAAAAATGTATGTGTATATATATATTTTATGGCTCCACTGGACTCGAACTTGGGACTTTCTGTATGTTAAGCGAGCATGAAATTGATAAGGCTATCTTGAAGACCTATTTTTATGTTATATATTGGAGCAGAAATATGTTAGGAATTATGTTATTAATAATATGTATATATATATATATTTTGGACTCCACTGGACTCGAACTTGGGACCTTCTGTATGTTAGGCCAACATGAAATTGGTAAGGCTACCTTGAAAGTTTATGTTATATATTGGGGCAAAAATATATTAGGAATTATGTAATTAATTGTTTCCAATCATATACAACAATCAAATAGACTAAAAAGTGTATCCAGAATGTATATAAACAATTGTAGGTGTATGTGTTGATGAATAATCAAACATTCAAAAAAATGAAATGTGCAAAATGGTGTATCGTATAAATAATATAAATCAGGTATGTAATATAATATGAAACTATATAGGTGCTTGGACTATTAGGTTTAGAACCGAATAGACAAGTGCATACATATACACAACTATGTGGACATGCTCGTCATGGGAATATACACATAGATATAAGTGTATGGAAATATAACATATTCTATATGTGTCTAAATTGCATCAATGCAATATATTATTAAAGACTGACAAAGAAGGTAAAAAGAAATAAGAAAGATATAATGTAGTGGTATCGACGTATGGTAGTGTTTGTTAATGTATATCAAAAAATATAAGAAAATATGATGTACTAGACCCTAAAAGCTAAATCTCATGTTAGATACAAGTGTAACCTGTATAAAAGTAATAATTTATGTGAAGGCTGCCAAATCTACATTGGCATTTAAGCCTAATGGATACAAGGTTTTGAGTTTATGTATCCAATATGTTTCTAATTGCCTGAGTTTAATCAGACGATCATAATCTGTGGAAGGTGGACATGATCAATAGGGATAATTTTATAGATATCTGAACTCCTGTCATGTATCGTTTCACAATGGTTGGGGACACTATGGTTGGTTTTAGTTTTTTTACAATTTTTACAATTTCGATGATGTTCACCCCAACGGGTACGGGGATTTCTAATAGTGCGCCCTACATACTGGACGCCACAAATACAATTAAGGAGATACACTATATATTTAGATTCGCAATTGAGACGATGTGTGATTTGATAAGTTAGACCAGATTTTTGTGAAATTGTAAATTTGCACATGTTGCAAACTCTTTTGCCACATTTAAATGATCCATGGGAAGCTAAAAAGTTTAAAGTTTTGGTTTGTTTATTGGACCGAAATTGGCAATGTTTTACTCTTTTACTGGGGGCTAATTGGTTCCTTAAAGTGGGAGCTCGTCTATATACAATTTTGGGTTTTTCACCGACTATATCTTTAAGGAAAGGATCCTTTTGGATAATGTTCCAATGTTTATGTAGTATGTTTCGAATTTTGTAGTGGTTGTTATTGTATTGTGTAATGAAAAGTGGTTCACAAACTACGTTGTTTGTGGATTTCTTTTTGGTTTGATTATTGGTGCTATTTTGGACTTTTTCAAAGATTAATTCTCTATCTAGATTGCGTAAGACATTGATTTAGTAGATCTATAGGATAACCTTTGTCTACAAAGCGTTGGTGAAGAACCTTGCTTTGAATGTCAAAAGATTCTAAATTGGAGCAATTCCTGCGTATTCTCTTAAATTGGCTGTATGGGATGTTTCTTTTCCACCCTATATGGTGGTTACTAGAGAAGTCTAGATAGCTGTTGCTATCGACTTTTTTGAAAAAGGTTTGAGAAATGATGTTACCTTGATTATCCCAACTTAGTAATAGTTCCAAGAATTCTATTGAAGATTTTTGTATATTAGCTGTGAAGGTTAAACCCATCTAATTCTGATTTAAGTGTTCTATTAGTGTGTTAGCTAGCTCGTGGTTCCCTCTTAAAATAAAAATCAGGTCATCTATATAGTGGCCATAGTATACCAGGTTCGCCCAAAAGCTTGAGGAATAAATATATTGGTCTTCAAAGATTCCCATAAACAAATTTGCAAAGCTTGGGGCGAACCTGGTACCCATAGCCGTCCCCTTGACCTGTAGAAAAAATCTATCTTGAAAAATAAAATAATTGTGCTTGAGGATGTATTCTATTCCTTCCAATATAAATTCTTTTTGGATGTCTGGCATATATAGGTCCTTTTCCAAAAAGATGGAAACTGCATTAATACCCATATTATGGCAAATGTTAGACTAAAGGGAGCCAACATCACAAGTGATCCAAATTAGATCATCGTTAGTAGAAATGTTTTTAAGTTGATATAGTAAATGTGTGCTATCTCTGATATAGGAGGGTAAAGTAACAACATATTTTTGTAAAAATTGATCTAAATAAAAAGATAAATTGTATGTGAGGTTACCAATGCCTGCTATAATGAGGCGTCCAGGTGGATTAACTTGATCTTTGTGGATTTTGGGCAGGTGGTAATAGTGTGCCACACTAGGATTTGTGACTTTGAGAAATTCTTTCTCTTCTAGAATACCTGTGGATATGCCCTTTTGTATTAGTGTACTGTACCCTTTTAGGAAAATGCTTGTTGGATTGAAAGAGATTTCCCTATAGTATTCAGTGTCTGTTAAAAGTCTATTGGCCTCTTTGAGATAATCTCCTAGATCTTGTAGGACAGTACCACCGCCCTTATCTGCATCCTTGATTATCAGATTTTTATTGTTGGCTAGCAAACGTAAAGCTGTTTGTTCGCTTTTGTGTAAATGGTACTGTTTTTTGTGATCTTTTGAAAGTTTTTCAAGATCCTCAATGACTGATCTTTGATATAATTCTATATAGTGGTTTGTTGAAAAAGATGGTGTAAATTGGGATTTTACCTTAATATCTGTATGAATATAATCATCAAATAAATGGGTAGTTAAGCTTTCTGTTTCTGCAAATATGACCTTCATATTCTTATTTTTGGTCATATTATTGACTAGTATAGTCTGTGTATTTTCAGGTTGTATATATTTTTGTTGTTTTAGTTTCTTTTGTGCAAAGAATTTCTTGTTTATCTTCCATTCTAAACTTTATTTATACCCTGTCACTAAACGCCGCTACTATACTAAAATGTTTAACCCCTATCCCGCTGCTCCCGGACCCCACTGCAATTAAATAAAAGTATTAACCCCTATCCCACCGCTCCCGGACCCCGCCACAACTAAATAGAAATAGTAACCCCTATTCTGCTGCTCCCGGACCCCCACCACAACTAAATAAACATGTTAACCCTTAAACCCCTGGCCTCCCACATCACTACCACTAGCTAAACCTAATAACCCCTAAACCGCCAGCCCCCCACATCGCCATAAACTAAATTAAGCTATTAACCCCTAAACCTAACAACCCGCTAACTTTACATTAAAATTACAACATCCCTATCTTAAAATAAATTAAAACTTACCTGTAGAATTAAATTAAACTATATTAAACTATTAATTAACCTACCCTAACTATTATACTAAAATTACATTAAACTACCAATTAAATTAACTATATTACATATTAAAAAAACCTAACCCTACTCAAATTATTTAACAATTAAAAATTACTAAATTACTAAAAAAATAAACGCTAAGTTACAAAAAAAAAACCCCACAGTATCAAAAATAACAATGAAAGCTCAATCCTATTGACTGATTGGAACAGCCAATAGGATGAGAGATCAATCCTATTAGCTGATTGAAACAACCAATAGGATGAGAGCTGCTCAAATCCTATTGGCTGATTGGAACAGCTAATAGGATTTTAGCGGCTCTAATCCTATTGGCTGCTTGGAACCTTTCAGCCAATAGGAATGCAAGGGACGCCATCTTGGATGACGTCACTTGCATTCAAGATCAAGTTTACGATGGAGACCGCATTGAAGAGGAGCTCCTCGCTGGATGTCTTCAGGATGGACCCGCTCCACACTGGATGTCTTCAGGATAGACCCGCTCTGCGCCGGATGGATGAAGATAGAAGAGGCCGCATGGAGGAAGACTTCACCAGCTGGATGAAGATGGAAGAGGCTGCGCGGATGAAGACTTCTTGCCAGCTGGATGGATCCTTCAAACAAAACTTCAAAAACTGTAAGTGGATCGTCGGGGGTGTAATTATTTGTAATTCTTTTTTATTTTTGATACTGTGGTTTGTATTTTTTCGTAATTTAGTGTTTTTTATTTTTTGTAACTTAGCATTTATTTTTTTTGTAATTTACGGCTAGATTTCGAGTTTTGCTGTAAGAGCGGTGCGGTATTAACTTGCAAGTTATTGTAACCGCTCACTTACCTACAGCGCTGGTATTACAGGTTTTCATAACCCCGGCGTTATCAGGCAAGAAGTGAGCGTAGAGCAAAATTGTGCTCCATACCACACTCCAATACCAGCGCGGCTTAAAGGGACACTGAACCCAAATTTTTTCTTTCGTGATTCAGATAGAGCATGCAATTTTAAACAACTTTCTAATTTACTCCTATTATCAAATTTTCTTCCTTCTCTTGGTATCTTTATTTGAAATGCAAGAATGTAAGTTTAGATGCCGGCCCATTTTTGGTGAATAACCTGGGTTATTCTTGCTGATTGGAGGATAAATTCATCCACCAATAAAAAAAGTGCTGCCCAGAGTTCTAAAACAAAAAAGAAGCTTAGATGCCTTCTTTTTCAAATAAAGATAGCAAGTGAACAAAGAAAAATTGATAATAGGAGTAAACTAGAAAGTTGCTTAAAATAGCATGTTCTATCTGAATCACAAAAGAAAAAACGTGGGTTCAATGTCCCTTTAAGGCAGCAGTGAGCTGGTTTTACATGCTCGTGCACAATTTCCCCATAGACATCAATGGGGATAGCCGGCTGGAAAAGTCCTCAGCGAAGCAGCAAGAAGTCCTCAACAAAGCCGGGAGAAGTCTTCATCCAAGCCGGCAGAAGTGGTCCTCCAGACGGGCAGAAGTCTTCATCCAGACAGCATCTTATATCTTCATCCATCCGGTGTGGAGTGGGTCCATCTTCAAGACATCCGACGCAGAGCATCCTCTTCAAACGAAGTCTTCTTCCTGAACGAATGTTCCTTTAAGTGACATCATCCAAGATGGAGTCCCTTACATTCCGATTAGCTAATAGAATACTATCAGTCAATCGGAATTAAAGGATAAAAAATCCTATTGGCTGATGCAATCAGACAATAGGATTGAGCTTCAATCCTATTGGCTGATCCAATCAGCCAATAGGATTGAGCTTGCATTCTATTGGCTGTTCCAATATGGTCTTCAAAAATGTAAGTGGATCTTCGGGGGTTAGTGTTAGGTTTTTTTAAGGGTTTATTGGGTGGGTTTTAGTTTTAGATTAGGTTTTGGGCAATTGAGAAAGAGCTAAATGCCCTTTTAAGGGCAATGGGGAGCTTAGGTTTTTTTAGTTAGGATTTTATTTGGGGGGTTGGTTGTGTGGGTGGTGGGTTTTACTGTTGGGGGGTGTTTATATTTTTTTACAGGTAAAAGAGCTGATTTCTTTGGGGCAAATCCCAGCAAAAGGCCCTTTTAAGGGCTATTGGTAGTTTATTGTAGGCTAGGGGTTCTTTTATTTTTTTGGGGGGGGGCTTTTTTTTATTTTGATAGGGCTATTAGATTAGGTGTAAATAGTTTAAATATCTGATAATTTCTTTTTTATTTTGTGTAATTTAGTGTTTGTTTTTTTTTTAATTTAGGAAATTGTATTTAATTTAGGTAATTTATTTAATTGTAGTGTAAGGTTAGGTGTTAGTGTAAGACAGGTTAAGTTTATTTTACAGGTAAATTTGTATTTAATTTAGCTAGGTAGTTAGTAAATGGTTAATAACTATTTAGTAACTATTCTACCTAGTTAAAATAAATACAAACTTGCCTGTAAAATAAAAATAAACCCTAAGCTAGATACAATGTAACTATTAGTTATATTGTAGCTATCTTATGGTTTATTTTACAGGTAAGTATTTAGTTTTTAAATAGTAATTATTTAGGTAATGATAGTAGGTTTTATTTAGATTTATTTGAATTATATTTAAGTTAGGGGTTGTTAGGGTTAGACTTAGGTTTAGGGGTTTATAACTTTAGTATAGTGGTGGCGACGTTGGGGGCGTCAGATTAGGGGTTAATAAATGTAGGTAGGTGGCGGTAATGTTAGGGGTTAATAATATTTAACTAGTGTTTGCGATGCGGGAGTGCGGCGGTTTAGGGGTTAATATGATTATTATAGTGTCTGCGATGTCTGGAGCGGCAGATTAGGGGTTAATAAGTATAATGTTGGTGGTGGTGATGTTAGGGGTGGCATATTAGGGGTTAATAATATTTAACTAGTGTTTGTGAGGCAGGAGTGCGGCGGTTTAGGGGTCAATATGTTTATTATAATGGCGGCGATGTCCGGAGTGGCATATTAGGGGTTAATAATTTTAGTGTTTGCGATGGGGGAGGGCCTCGGTTTAGGGGCTAATAGGTAGTTTATGGGTGTTAGTGTACTTTTTAGCACTTTACTTATGAGTTTTATGCTACAGCTTTGTAGTGTAAAACCCATAACTACTGACTTTAGATTGCGTTACGAATCTTGCGGGATAGGCTGTACCATTCACTTTTTGGCCTCCCAGAAAAAGCTTTTAATATTGGTGCTATGGAAGTCCCATTGAAAAAAGACTTTACGCAAATTGCGTAAGTTAATTTGCGGTACGGCCAAAAAAGTGTGCGGTGCCCCTAAACCTGCAAGGCTCGTAATACCAGCGGTAGTGAAAATGCAGTGTTATGAGCCTTAACGTTGCTTTTTTACTCATACCGCAAAACTCGTAATCTAGCCGTTACTAATTTTTAATTGTAGATTTAAATAATTTGAGTAGGGTTAGGTTTTTTTTAATATGTAATATAGTTAATTTAATTGGTAGTTTAATGTAATTTTAGTATAATAGTTAGGGTAGGTTAATTAATAGTTTAATACAGTTTAATTTAATTCTACAGGTAAGTTTTAATTTATTATAAGATAGGGATGTTGTAATTTTTATGTAAAGTTAGCGGGTTGTTAGGTTTAGGGGTTAATAACTTAATTTAGCTTATGGTGATATTAGTTTAGTTAGTGGTAGTGATGTGGGAGGCCAGGGGTTTAGGGGTTAATACATTTATTTAGTTGCGGTGGGGTCCGGGAGCGGTGGAATAGGGGTTAATACTTTTATTTAGTTGTGGCGGGGTCCGGGAGTGGTGGGATAGGGGTTAATACATTTTATTTTGCTTGCAGCGATGTTGGGGGTGGCAGATTAGGGGTGTTTAGACTCGGGGCTTATTTTAGGGTGTTAGGTGTAAACGTTACTGGTTTTCTACCATAGAAATCAATGGGATATCTGGCAGCATTGAACATAAGCTTTCGCTGAAAACATAATCTTTCGCAGAAAACCAGGTACTCTGGGCCCGAATAGCCTGTAGGGTTTGATAACTAGATTGAATCAAGCTCGCCACAATTACGCAGCATATTTGCAGTTGACAGCTTAATAAATAGGTTCCTATGTGTCAATTTTATATTAAAAGGGTTAATTGTTTGTGGGATTTCAGGGTGCAGAAGGGGTGTAGCTGATGATACTTAGTCCTGATTTTGCTTCTATTTCAGCTGTATGTATATATATATATATTTTTCCTCACTTTGCTGTGATGATTGTCAGTGACCAATCACATGTTTAGCTTATATATTATTGATTTAGTAAACTTTATGTATATTGTATCATAGGCATTATATACACAATATTGATGGGTTTGTTACCAATTTTTGAAGTGTTACAGTGTTAAAATTACACATGATGTGTATAATTAAATTCACTTTTGATCCTTACGTCTACAATTATTAAATTCCTCAACAAAGTGCTGTAGTCCCTGTCTTGTTAAGATACATTTACTCACGTATCTATTTCTCTTCTTTTGTGCATTTATACTATATGACCCAGACCCTGGTTTGCCATGACTTCACCCTGACAAAGTCGCCAGGCTTATCAACTTGGATACGCTTTGTAAAATGTTAGGAAATATGGTTCTTATATGCAACATTTCATTGGACATGTTTAAACGGGTGGAATATATTGATTATCATAAAATATATAGTTGAAATAAAAACTGGTTTATATGCTATTCTCTAAACATGGTACCCACTTTTTTTATTAAAGGAACATGAAACCCAATTTTTTACTTTCATGATTCAGATAAAACATACTGTTTAAAACAAGTTTCCAATTTACTTCTATTATATAATTTGCTTTGTTCTCTTGGAATCCTTTATTGAAGAAGCAGCAATGCACAACTGGGAGCTAGCTGAATGGACTGGGTGAGCCAATGAAAGGAGACATTTATATGCAGCCACCAATTAGCAGCAAGAGAATTAAAATATATATATGCTATCGTCTCTATACACTCATTTGAAGCAGAAAATAAACTTGCCTGACCTCAGAGAAAGACGGAAGGATTTGATGTAGACTGGATGAAGAAAATTGCAACTGTATCTGTGGAATAGAAACAGCTGAGAGACAGGAAAGAAAATGATCTAAAACAACAGGGTTATTTTAAGCAATTTGATGAACAAATTGCAGATAATAATGTAGGAGGCTATCTTTATGTAAGATTATTTCTTAAAATGTTCATGATATGCATAAATTATGTGTTTTGAATTGCAAAAGAAGTGTCACTGCCCCAATCTATTGAACACTTCCTGGTTGTTCTCTGCATGCTGCCTTGTTCAGCGCTCTGCATCTCTCTGCTGTTTAACAGTTTCCTCCTGGGATGCCATTTCTGACTGTGCTTGTGACAGAGACTGCTTAGTAACAGCGGGAGTCTGTATTTCAAAGCAGTGTAATTTTAATATAATATTTTTCATTTGAATGTTTTCTTGTTTTTCCTTTAACAATGAGGCATGTTTAGTGTTAGAGCTTGGAAAACAGAAAAGATGTTTTAGTCTAAAGTTCTGTTGAAAAGCTGCTAATAAAAATAAATATATATATATATATATATATATATATATATATATATATATATATATATATATATATATATATATATATATATATATATATATATATATATACAGGTGGCCCTCGTTTTACAACGGTTCAATTTGCACCATTTCAGAATAACAACCTTTTTTTCCAGTCATGTGACTGCTATTGAAAAACATTGAGAAGCAGTGCATTTATTAAAATAGCCAGTAGGTGGAGCTGTCCGCTTGTGTTGCAGCAAAACCAAGCAAGCTGAAATTAATCAGTTTAACCAGACCTGAGCTATCGGGCAGATTTCCAAGGAACAAAAGCTTCCTGTCTATAAATCAGTCCAGATTGGAATGCATAGAAAGAACTGTTTGCAGAAAAATGCAAGTGAAGTCTGTGGTGTGTGATTATTTTATTAGGTTTATAATGCTGTTTAGCAAATGTTATTGTTCATTTAACTTAGTTTAATTATATATTCTGTGTTGTGTGATTATTTTATTAGGTTTATAATGATGTTTAGCCTTTAAAGTCTTCATTTCAAAGCTTTAAAAATAATGTATTAGGTGTTGCTTATGACAATTTTGAGAGGGGCCTGGAACCTATCTCCCTCACTTCCCATTGACTTACATATAAACTGGGTTTCAATTTACAACGGTTTTGATTTACAACCATTCCTTCTGGAACCTAACCCCGGTGTAAACTGAGGGCTACCTGTATATATATATATATATTTATACACACCGTATATCATTTTTTATGCAATGAAAAAAAGAATATTTTGAAATGTATCTGAGAAGAAATACATGATGAGCCAATTGTTCCAAATGTTGGCATACACAGAGAATAGAGTCAGTTATCACTGTGAAGTAATAAAATGTGCTTAGCAATATGTATCAATAGAATTGTGAACTTGCATAGACATGAGCAAATTGCAAAACATGTCAACCAATCAAAACGAACTGCCAAAGAAAATACCTAGACAATTAAAATTCTATGCTTAGCAAGTATTAAAGTGATATTAAACAATACATTAAATTACTCATACAATGTTTCATTAAGAACAGCAAAAAAAAAAAAAAAAACCTACAGCTGTTACAAAACAACATACTGAATGCTCATCAGTGTTTGTGGATCACACTGGGATCCAATCTGCTGGGCAGGTGGGAGCTCTTTCTAGGGGCATAAACCTGCCTCGCTCTGTATGTAAAGGCTGACAGTAGGTATTTGGTGTGATATCCCTTCTAGAATGTTACTATTTAAAGGGACATTATACACTAGATTTTTCTTTGCATAAATGTTTTGTAGATGATCCATTTATATAGCCTATACAGGTTTTTTTTTTTATTGTATGGTTTTGCTTATTTTTAAATAACATTGCGCTGATTTTCAGACTCCTAACCAAGCCCCAATGTTTAAGAAGAATACTGATGTATACCTAGTCCAGCTTGCTCCTGTTTGTTTAAAGAGTCTTTTCAAAAGCAAAGGAAGGGAGAGGGGGAGTCTGTTTTTTTTTTGCTATAGAACCAATTTGCAGTGGATGTTCCAGTTAACCTTTTCAACAGAGCTAAACTGGGAGCTACTAAGTAAGTTTTTAAACGGTTTTATACTGGATTTTTAGATCAGTATCTGTGCATATTATTCTTTAGTAGTGTCTATTGCATGCAGTTAAATAAAATTGGTGTATAATGTCCCTTCAAGGACAGCGCAAGTGTCTGTACTTTCTGCTAGCTACCTAGTGATAGTGACTACACCTTGACGGTTCCTGCCTGCTATGTCCCTTTTCTAAGTATCCAGCTAGCCATTACCTGATTAGTGTTATTCTTCCACTAATGTGTACTGCTGGCCAGGCCATTACCTGCTCATCGTGTCCTGCTGACTATTGCCCAAATATTGTGTTGTGCTACTTTGTCCTGTTGGCTATTATCTATATATTGGCGAATCGTGTGTTTTGCTAGTCATTATTTTCTCCTTTGTCCTGCTGGGTATGTTCTGCATATTGTATCCTGCTGATCACTACTTATATAACATGTTGGCCATTACTTGTTACTGTTTCCTATTAGCCATTTCCTGCATTTGCGTCCTGCTGGTCATTGCCAATCTGCAAATAGTGTCCTTGTAGCCTTTGTCTGCATGCTGATTTCTGTTGAGCATTCTCTGCATTGTGTGTCCTTCTGGCTATACGGGATTCAAACTTCATTCATCTCACACCATGGCCTCTGCCTTGTCTCTGGTTTTGTCCTGTCTGAGGCCTTCTCCTGTGTTCTGTTGTCCCAGTGCTTTATCTGCAATTACTTGTGTATACATATAGTTACCTTAATGTCTTTGTTGCATGCTGGTTACCTCCAGAATCCACAATGTTTTGAACAATGTATTGTTTTCATAATTTATATTGCTTTCTGGCCTTTACATTTACCTCTGCACTGTGTTCTTTTACCAATACCCCAGAGAGATCAAAGGGTATACATTATACTTCAGAATGCTGCAGTGATTTCTTAGCTCAGTAAAAGAGCTCACTTACATTTGGGATCTGATTGGCCACAGTAAAGGTTACAAGGGGTGGGTTTACAATGGCCTGCAAACTCTATTTTCATTGTTTTAAAAAAAAAAAAAATAATTAAGCAGACCCAGGGGCGTATTAAGGCATAGGCGAACGAGGCCGGTGCCTAGGTCAGCAGATTTTTAAGGGGCAGCAGAATTTTGAGTCCCTAGGGCCACTCTACTGAACTCAGGGCCGGGTGGCTAAATCAACCAGGGCCCGGCTATTGCTATCCTATGGGATTGTATGTGGGTGCGCATGTTGTGGTGACAGTGGAGGCGGAGCTCATTTGCTCAGCCTGGCCTGGACTGAGAGGGAATGCGGTATTCTTCCTGGCTCCACCGCGTGATTGAGACTCACACAGACTACACAGTGCAGTGTGCACTACACCGTGACCACTGTGAAACAGCATATGCCTTTCTCCCTTCAATACATCTTCATTAGACATTAAAATACTTAAACGGATTAGTCACTAAATACTTGTACATTTACTGTTTGTCTACCTGTCATACATGCAAAGAATAAGTATTTATTGCTGAATCTATACAACCACGTGACTTAAAACACAACTAAAAATATGTTGTATGTATTTAATACATTCAGAAACAATACATATATATACTTTATTATGATTGCATCATGTGACTTTATCCCCTACGATACAATTCCTAAACCTATCATAACTACTGTTGTATTTTTTAAGTACTTTTAAAGGCCAGTTTGGATATTCATTACATATTTATCCAAGCAGATATTTTGCTTAAATAACTGTCAATCACCAAACTATCATAAAGTGAAGGATATTTTTTTCTGATATAAACACTTTAATAATCTGACTTGCAAAATAATGTCTTTATATATATATATATATATATATATATATATATATATATATATATATATATATATATATATATATATATATATATATATGTGTGTGTGTGTGTGTGTGTGTGTGTGTGTGTGACCAGAGTGAATACAAGCCCTGGTGAACATCTACTTAAAAATAAAAAATTTTTAAATTTTACACACTGCCCCAAAAATATTATGTCTAAAAAAGGCCTTAAACCTGGGGTGGGGTGGGGGGCAGCAGAATTTTGAGTGCCTAGGGCAGCACAAAACCTTAATATGCCCCTGAGCAGACCATTTATATTACATTGTTTAATTCCTGTCATTACACACTGAGAATGATGAAAAAACAATGTAGACCATTAGTTCATAAATAACAGAAATGAAGGGTTAAATGTGTGAGCTGCAACCCGGGCCGTTACACATGCAACTAGCAGCTGGTGATAGAGAAATTGTAATGGAAGTTAGTTATTGCTGTAACAATGCGGAGGCAAATTCACAGTGGAACAGACTTAGTATAGCTACCGTTCAAGGTAAAATCATGGCCAAACCTGTACACATAGAAAGTATTTACTTAATCTACAAGCCAAAGTTCCTGCTTGTCAGTATGCACAGTGTAGCACTTTACCGTAATGCCTCGGTAGCTGTAATCCGGATCGTCCGTGGGTCAATGTAAAAGCCACCGTGCGTTGTTCTCCCTCCAGGGCTCACCAGCACAGGACAGCCTGATCCTTTCTCCTCACACCCGCTAACGAGCGGTATAAGCAGCAAGCTCTCAGCCTCGCTTCTCCTCTGTGACTCTATCACTCACGCTGCATAACCCGGAAGCTCCTCCCTCCAGTCTCCGGTTTCAGGTATCAGCTGTTAGGTTCCAGTATAGGAGCTGTACACACGTAGAACTGAATGGAGTCCCAGTACTCCACAAAGGTATAGAAAAAAAAAGCACAATGTGTACAACTTGCTCCTCGATATAGACACAGTGCAGAGAATGGAGTTAAAAGTAAAAAACATTATTGAGTAATCCTTAAAACAGAGAAGTGTCCCTCTTAAGATTAAAAATGTGGTACAAAAAAAGTTTGACCGGTTTCGGTCTCTGCGACCGTAGTCATAAACCTGGTTTATGGGGAGCGGAAATTATTGAGCTTAACAGCACTCAAGTTAAATCAATAGTGCTCTTATTCTTGAGCTCGTAAAAGTTGAAAGTAAAATGTTAACATGAGAGCAAAAGACTCCGGTGCGCTAATATCTGGAGGTCAGACAGCGCGACCTTGCTAGCTCCCTTTCCAAATAGACTTTCATTTATGAGCTAATCCAAAGGTACATTAGGGTAACGTAACGGCGCTAAAGCCGCAGGTGCTTTATGAAATGCTTGAAATACCTTTGTTCTTCACTTAGAAGAAAATGTTCTATCTAATTTTAAAAATATATGCATATCTTTGAAAAATCCTGACAAATATGTTACACACTCAAATAACTATTTTGAGTCCACTTTATAGAAAATTATGAGAGATGTACCATTTGCCTTTGATCTTTTTAACAGTCTCCCAAGCACTAGTATTCTTTTTTCTTTTAAATAAAAAAAAAGGTGTTTTTTTTCCATACAGTTTGTTACATAAGTCTTTTACCCACCACAGAGAGAAGTGAGGTTAGAGGTGGTTCTAAACAAGACAGCTTCTGTTTGGCACTGACCCTCTGCACCCAGTCACTATTGAACAAGACCACTGACATATGTTCTCTTCTCTGGATTCGTTAGCTGATAAGCCAATAAGAGTTTATAATGAAGTCATTATCAGCCAATGAACAACTGATAAAACTGTTTTAGGTTCAATTTAAATTTAAACAGCTTTTATTTTTTACATTCTTTTCAGGCAAAAAAAAACATGTTTCAATGATAGTTTACAACTGTCCCAGATTATTTAGGTTTGTCATAAGTTCGGAGGCTGTCACTGCTGCAGTTTCCTCTAGCAGGGCAATTGTGCAGTTTCCAGGGACTGCCCTGCCCTGCCCTGCCCATGGCCTGCCTATCTCTGCCTATACTCAAAATCATTATACAGAGCAGCATGTATATTATTACTATTGCTTACTGCTGAGTTACGTTTGGAAGGAGGTAGCAAAACATTTGCACCAGGGCCCTCTGTTAAAGGGACATAATACTCATATGCTAAATCACTTGAAACTGATGCAGTATAACTGTAAAAAGCTGACAGGAAAATATCACCTGAGCATCTCTATGTAAAAAATGGAAGATATTTTACCTCACAATCTCCTCAGCTCAGCAGAGTAAGTTCTGTGTAAAAAGTTATACTTCACCTGCTCCCAGCTGCAGGTAAAAAAAAAAAATGAAGAAATGAACAGCAGCCAATCAGCATCAGCAGTGCTGAGGTCATAAACTCTTACTGTGATCTCATGAGATTTGACTTAACTCTCATGAGATTTCATAGTAAGCTTCCTTTACCTGATTGGTGAAATAATATGAGAGTTCACGAGGCTCATCCCCTAAGCTGTCCCAGGACAGACACACTAAAATGCTGCTTAGAAATCCTTTACAATGGGAGGTGGCTACTGAGGAACTTTTGAGGTAAAATATCTTTCTTTTTTACATAGAGATGTTCAGGTGATATTTTCTAGTCAGCTTTTTACAGCTATGCTGCATCACTTTCAAGTGTTTAAACATTTGGGTATTATGGCCCTTTAAGTAAATCTGCTACTGCCTACAGGGATAACTCTTTTACTCGATTTGACTCCATTATCTTAAAGGGACAGTCTATTTTAGAATTGTTATTGTTTAAAAAGAAATATAATCCCTTTATTACTGATTCTCAAGTTTTAAATAGCAATCATTGTTATATTACTATTATTTTTAATTCTGTAATAACCTTGTATCTATGCCTATGCAGACTGCCCCCTTATTTCTGTTCTTTTGAAAGGCTTGCATTATAGCCAATCAGTGATAACTCATAGGTAGCACAATGTTATCTATATGGAACACAACTAGTGCTGTCTAGTTGTAAAAAAACTGTAAACTGAGTTTAGAGGCAGCCTTCAATGTTTTAGAAAATAGCACATGAGCCTACCTAGATTTAGCTTTCAAAAAATAATACCAAGAGAACAAAGTAAATTTAATGATAAAAGTAAATAGGAAAGTTGTTTAAAATTGCTTTCCATATCTGAACCATGAAAGTTTAATTTTAACTAAACTGTCCCTTTAATTAGAACTATGTTTCCACACTGAGGGCTAGATTACAATTGGGGTGCTAAATTATCATGTTTTTTTTGAGTGCAATATTTTATCAGACATTACAAGTTGCTGGTTATTTCTACCCCAAGCTCATGGTAGCAATTAGCACTTATAAAATTAACCAGAGATCATATCTCTGGTTAATTTGATAAATGTGCCCCAAATTTCCCAAAATTACAGTCTAGCGTATTTTATTTTAAAAAAAAATAACGATAGCAGCATCTTTATTTTTTAATAAAATTACTGCACCAAGCAGTATTTTGAGGCTAAAGTTGGTGGGAGTAGGTTGTTAGAAAAACCTGGCACTGAAAAGGGCCTTTACATTGCAGTCTATTATTTGCTCATAGAGTCAGTAATTTTAGTAGTGGACTTAAAAAGTGGTTTACATATCAGGAGAATATTGTACGAGCCAGAAAAAAATATTAGCTGACAACAATGTTAACAATGGAATTCAGGTCAGTGTTTGCTTTGATGCTTGGCTCAATTTGAACAGTGAAGCGAAATAAATATGTCATATGTGATAGATAGAATTAAAGGACTCCATGTACAAAGCAGTGTAAGCTACTCCAGAGCCCTTGTGGTCATTAGACTGCTGTTTCTTACACGATTTGCCACCTCTAACATGGCGAAGAGAAATCACAGAGAGCTCGCTCGCAGTGATTGACAGTCCCTTCCATTGCGAGATTGGTCGCGCAAATGAAGGGGTGGGCATTACACGTTCTGCCGAGTGTGTAATGCTGCATACGGGCCAGCGGACAAACAGATCTGTTGCCCATATGCAGCAAAGGCGTGTGGACAGCTTCTCAAGTTGAGAAGCTGTCCGCATGCTTTTAATACATGGGGCCCAAAGAACACACAATTTCTCGTAACAAAATATAGCTTTTTAAATTTTGGTATGTGTAAGTCAATGCACTATGCTTCATTTCAATATTACAGCCACCATATTATTTTCATTTATCTAAAATATTATACAAACAGAAATGTCACACTAATAAGATTATTATTTTATGTTACATAATAGAGACACTAAAGTCAAAATGAAACTTTCATGTTTCAGATAGAGGATGAAAATGTAAAGACTCTTGCAATTTACTTACATTATCAAAATGTGCACAGTCTTTTTATATGCACACTTTCCGCGGCACCAGCCCTTAGTGAGGATGCTCAAGACTTTTGCATTATATATGTATATGCATTTTGTGATTGGCTGTTGGCAGTCACTTGTTTCAGGGGCAGGGTAAGTAGAGGTAACTTTGAATTTTGTCAGAAGAAAAAATACTATTAATTTCAAATACAACTCTAAGAGGCCTATTTAACAAATGTCTGTCGGACCTGATCCGACAGTGCGGATCAGGTCCGACAGACATCGCTGTCCGTATTCAGCATTGCACCAGCAGATCACAAGAGCTGCTGGTGCAATGACGCCCCCTGCAGACTCGCGGCCAATCGTCCGCTAGCAGGGGGTGTCAATCAACCCGATCGTACTTGATCTGTTGAATTCCGGAGATTCCTGTCCGCCTCATCAGAGCAGGTGGACAGGGTTATGGAGCAGAAGTCTTTTGACCGCTGCTTCATAATTGCTGTTTCTGGTGAGTCTGAAGACTCGCCAGAAACACGGGCCGTCAAGCTCCGTTCGGAGCTTGATAGATAGGCGCCAAAAGCTCTCTGGTCTGGTGAATTTCTATAAGATGCCTCATCAGTATATCAAGGCCAGTCAGGGATTGTTTTAAAGACAATTTTTAACTTTTGAACTGTGTATCTAATTAAGGGGCAAGGCGAGAAGGGCACCCGCCCTGGCTTCCGTACTTTGGAGGGTCCCCACACTGTCAGGGGTGAGGGTATGAGAAGGTGCACATCAAGTATTTAGTTTATAAAGAAGTATTTATGGTATCTGGAGGTGTAATTTATAGTATTACTCTTTATATAGGACATACTGAAAGTTATAACAGATGCAAGCCATACAGAGGGCAGTACATACAAGGGGAATATGGGACTGGACTGAGGAGACCCACAATATGTCTTGCCCAGGGCCCCACAAATGCTAAGGGTGGCTCTGTTAAGGGAGTTCACTCATATTCTATATGTGAAGGAGAGACACTTACTTTACAATGTAGTGCTCAGTAAAGTAAGCTTATACTTTTTTTTCCATGCCAGAGAGTTTTAGATAACCAGGTTGTATGTGTTCTTGCACTTTCTTTTTGCTATGTATTGTTGTTATGTATTGTTTTTAATAGTCATTTGCAGTCTAATGTTGCCTGCTAGAAGGGATTCGGCAGTGTGATACATTAAAAAATAAAATAGAAAAACTGCAACTGTAAATATATTTACTTTTTTTGTGAAATGTATAGAAGCTGTGTATGAACTGTGCACCGGCAGGCATTTATTTTGTCTTGTTTTTTCTTTCAAAGAAAAAATAATCATTTTATGCACAAAGTAAAGGTAAAATAGTTCAAGTTGTCATCTGTGTATATCTTTATATAATGTTAGTATTTGTTATGTATCTGCATTTTTTTACATAAATTAGTGTAATTATGTAGCCCTACTCATAAATCTAGCCTATGGAATTTGGGGTAATTTTACAAATTATTATTATTATTATTACTATTACCGTTTTACTCTCATTTACTACCAAAATTATGTTTTTAGTATCATAGGCTTTCTATTATATAATATCTATGTTCTGATCCAGTTTTACAGCACGTCTGAAAGCTGAGTCACACTGTGTTTCAATAGGGTGGGGACAATTCATGCATGATTTTAAAAGCTTGTAGAGAATTCTATTTTTCCTTTAACAATGTAAAGTGTGCACATTATAAAGGACTTTTTCCATACATATAGGAAATACAAAGGTATGAACAGTTACTTCTATTTTTTAAGGCAGAGCAGAAAATAAATAATTGATTTAAATTACATTTTCACTGAATTTAGAGCTGTATTTAATCAAAGTATAATTACAGACTTACTGAGAAAATAATATATCTCATTATCTCATTCATTGTAAGAAGTATTTAAAGTAAGATTTCTTTGTATTTTAAAAAAAAAAAAAACATTACATAAAATGTACCTGATTCTATAAAGTTTGACAGCGTAGGGTGAAATCATCATAATGGGCAGACCTTCCACGATTTTCTTAAAAATATGGGGCAGATCCTGGAAGCACCAATGAGAGGTGAGCTGCCTCTTTCAGAAAGCAATGAAGCTCTGCGGAATGTAGACTCCCACAGGGGATAGTAAATAGCAATGGGCGAATGTTTTGCAACTTTTGAAAAAAATGAAACAAATTTTAACACATTTGTTCGTTCGTTTCGAAATTTTGAATGTTTGTACAACATTGAAACATTCATTTAATGTAATAGTATTTGTAATGCTTTCTGTAAATGTAATATTCAAATCATGCAATATTCTAAACAGAAACATTTGAATTATAATGTATTTATTATGTATAAATGTAATAAATTCCCTACCACATGAACTATTGAACTTTTAAATAGTATTTGTTAAATCAAATGTTACATACATTTTTTTGAATCTGGATATTTAATCTAATTAAGAACATTTGAAAACTAAAGTAACATTAGAAAACTGGAAAAACCTTTATTTGAATGGATATTCATGATTATCAACATTTGATTGTCTAAAACGAAAGTCCAAAGGACTCTTCATTCTACCAAATGAATTACACTTTCAGCATATTCGCCCGTCCCTAATAGTAAATGTAACAAGGAGTTCCCAGCATTGATAGTACAAGTGGTTTTTTAAAGCACATACAAATAATATTGCTCTGTTTTCACCATGCTTTAACTTGAAATTACTTCTATTTTTACATACAAGCCTGGGTATATCAGTATAGCTATTGTATTGCAAAAGATTCCATTCGTACAATAAGCTTTCCATCAGCTCAGATAAAAATAAATGTATTTTTTTTTATTAAATTCAATAAGTAACTTTTATATGTGCAGATTAACAAATTACTCTAAAATTCAGTTTTAGATATAGTTGACTCTGATAAATGAATCTGCTGATCTTATAAAATGGCCTTGTAGCTGAATTAAATTGGCAAATATTGTCTAGCTTTATTCTGTGACAGTTTTAGCCCAGTTGCAATAAGTACAATTCATATTATGAGACAATCTTGCCAGCTTACAATTGGCAAAATAAAATAGTGAGATTTGCAGGTGTAACATGCTTAGAGAACACAGTGAAATCTGCAATCCATTCATTTATTCAACTATCCATCTATTTCTATTGAGAACACACAAAGTAACATTTTTATTATATCACATTAGGATAGATTATTTTTATATAGCAAAAAGCTGACATTTGCTGTAGCTAATTGAGTTTCTACACTGCAATGTTTAAGGGCTTCCATGGATACTTGTAAAAATTCAGACACTAACAGAAACAGTATGCATAAATATAGATAAATATAGCTCACTTTATGGCAATGTAGATTCCCCCTTCACCTTCTTTTCTAGTAAATTTTTACAGGTTATAACACATTATCTTCAAAACATAATTTTCTTTAAATACAAGACAGAGACAGCTCATAAAATGAAAATGTGTTGGTTAATTGTTGTCATTTTGGCATACAATGACATCATGTATCACAACACAATTATTGTTAGGATTTTTTTTTATTCAACTACACATCTGCATTTCTGCTTATAATCTAAAGTAAAGCTTTGATGACTGGTTTAATGCATGTACGCATTTCTGGTCAAGAGAATGTTAATATTTCATGTTGTGTGCAGTGAAACTGCTTATTTACTGACAGCGAGTCCGTGAAAAGGAAGGAGATTTTGCCGTCGGATACAGTAAATTAGTTCTAAAATATTGCAAGATCTCCCGGCGGAGTCATTTCTCTGAAATCATAGGGGCATCCGTCACAGAAGTCACAATGAAGGTGACACTTTTATGAGGAAAGCAGAAAACAATAAAAGTCGATAAAAAATCTATAAACAAGTCACCAGGTCGTAGCGTATGGCCATTGATGATAAACGGAGACAAAGGCAATATGGTTTTTCTTCATTTTTTTTGGCAGCAGTTTAAAGCTGTAGGTCTCATTTTTTTCTTAAAGAACATAATATTTTGTTCATGTAATGTTCTAAAAGGGCAGTTTACCACAGAAAGCTAAAATAAATATTTTTTTATGAACCATTAACAGTTTCATGTATTTACTTAGCGAGAGTTGGCCCCACATAAAGAAAAAGCCACAATGGGAATGTTGAGAAAATATATTTTACAGTGAAATTGTTTTTTATTTTATAGAGAATTATAAAAAAAAATCAGAAGGAAAAAAATCAAGTATATGTTAGTGTTCATTTTTTTTGTACTGTACAACCTGCATAAAATTATTTACCAAGTTGTCTTAATTACATTATTAAAAACAAAATGTATTTTAGCTGCAAGTATTTCTGGGAAATCAACCTGTTCTGAAATAGAACACTCTGTTCTGACTGTGTAAACATTGTTACCACATTGCTATTTTTAATTAATATGATCTATTACTAATTTTAACGCATATTTTATTAATCAAATATTTATTAAAATCTTAAAGGGATACTAAACCCAGATTTTTTTCTTTAATGATTCAGATAGAGCATGCAATTTTAAGCAACTTTATAATTTACTCCTATTTTTCTTCATTCTCTTGCTATATTTATTTGAAAAGCAGGAGTGTAAGCTTAGGAGCTGGCCCATTTTTGGTTCCACACCTGGGTTGCAATTGCTGATTGGTGGTTAAATGTACCCACCAATAAGCAAGTGCTATCCAGGGTGCTGGACCTAAAATGGACCAGCTCCTAAGCGTTACATTCCTGCTTTTCATATAAAGATGGCAAGAGAATAAAAAAATGATAATAGGAGTAAATTAGAAAGTTGCTTAAAATTGACTGCTCTATCTGGACCATGAAAGAAGAAAAAATAATACATGCATTGTTATGTGCCTTTCTCTACAACTCAAAGACTTTGCTTAAAATATATGCAGGCTAAAATACTCCACCATATGTGTTTAGCTAGCTCCTAGTAGTGCATTGGTATTCTGAAGCTGATTTTAACTATGTGTTTAACCACTTTGCAGAGGTCAAAAACATAATTATATACAATAGTGCAATAATAAAATGATCGGTAACATAACAGCTTTGTGTCCCTTTAATTCTTTAGCTGCCAGCGAAATTGATCATAAATATTTGTGTCAAATTAGAATATCTCGCAGATTATTCTCATAGACCATTTTAACTTGCAGTAATAAGGTTTTTAAGTCCTAACTATAGAAAGCCATCATGTGCCGTATATACAAGTTGATATCCCAGATTATAGCTACATTTACATTGCTGGTGTATATTAGTTTTGATCCTCCAATAGTTGTAACAACATCTTTTAAATAGATAAGACCTTTTTACAAACTGTCAAGTACGGCATTTACTTCAATACAAAGTGATAAACAATAATTTGCACAGAGTTTACATTGAACCTATTTATGACTTTTTTGCTTTTTTTGTATCAGCCATTTATGGACTCAACTTTTCAGTTAAAAGTACCATTCATTTCCTAAGACTTGTCTGTTTGAACAAATAATATGATCTGTTAAGAAATAACTAACAAAAATGTACCCATATGTCACTGCAAAACATAATACAAAAAAAAATAAAATATATATATATATATATATATATATATATATATATAGAGAGAGAGAGAGAGAGAGAGAGAGAGATGTCTCTCTACTGTAGAAGAGTCACAGGTGAATGTGGTATGCACAGTGTAATTTTTTATGGTGTCAAATTATAATTGCTAAGCAATTTACTCTGAGATGTCAATTTTCATCAAACTTGCAATTTGCTAAATGTTAAATAATAATGGGGGGAGTTTACACCCAAAAAGTCTAGTAATCATAAAAAAAGTTTGAAACATATTGAAAAAAATGGAAAGTGATATCAGTTTACACCAGGCAAATAAATTAATGATTTGGGTCTCTCAGTTAACACCAGTTAACACCAGTTAACATTTATTTCCATTAAAGTCTATGGAGAATGTTTATATTGTCACCAGTTTCCAAACTTTACCACCTCATTGGAAACTAGGCCATAGGGCTAGTTTCTATTGAGGTGGTAAAGTTTAGAAGTTGGTGGTAAGATAAAAATTCTCTCTTTAATAGAGATAAAGGTTTTTATTACCAGTTTCCACAGGTTACCACCTCAGTGAAAACTAGGCCATAGATTTGACAAGTCGTATAGTAATGGATAGCAAGTCAACTATTTTTGATTAATAACTGAATTCAATTGATATGGGCTATGCAACTAGGTTATAAGGGTGACTAGGAATTACTTGTATTTACAGAATAGTTGAATTAGTCTGTGATTGGCTTCTGGCTGTCACATGATACAGTAGGCCTGCAAAAATGGAAAAATCAACCGCTAATTTGAAATTCAGAGTAAGGGGTATATTTAAAGGGATACTAAACCCACATTTTTTCTTTCATGATTCAGATAGATAATACAAATTTAAACAACAATCCAATTTACTTCTTTAATTTATTTTGCTTCATATTTTAGATGTCCTTAGTTGAAGAAAAAGCAATGCACATGGGTGAGCCAATCACATGAAGCTTCTATGTGCAGCAATCAATCAGCAGCTACTGAGCCTATCTAGATATGCTTTTCAGCAAAGAATATTAAGAGAATAAAACAAATTAGTAATAGAAGTAAATCAGAAAGTTGTTTAAAATTGCATGCTCTTTCTAAATCATGAAAGAAAAAATATGGGTTTCATGTCCCTTTAACAATGTGCGAGCGAACATGATACAAAGTAACGTATCATGTCCACCACACATCGATAAATGCCGACAGCATACGCTGTCTGCATTTATCATTGCACCAGCAGTTCTTGTGAACTGCTGGTGCAATGCCCCCCCCCTGTAGATTTGCGGCCAATCAGCCGCTAGCAGGGCGTGTCAATCAACCCGATCATATTTGATCGGGTTGATATCTGTCTGCAGCCTCAGAGCAGGTGGACAAGTTATGGAGCAGTGGTCCGGCGAGCCTTCAGGAAACAAGGGGCATCAAGTTCCACACGGAGCTTGATAAATATGCCCCTAAATGTTATTGCATTGTATTTTTGTTATGCATTTGCTAATTACGCAATTCTACTGTATTTAATGGTCCTTTAAAGGGACATGAAATCACAAAAAGTAAATGCTATAATGTGTTAGATCATTTTATTATTTTACTGTTGAATATCACAGTCTGTTTAACACCTACAAAGGTTTTTAAGACATAGTCCCCAATGTACTGAGGGACAGGTGGATACGGTTTTCAACTAGGGAATATGTCCCTACTTCTTCACAACAGTCAGAGGATGCTATAGTCCTCTGCCGGCATGTACTATTGCACAAGGATTCCCTTGAGCAACACCGCCCCTTGCTCTCACACAACCAATGGTTTGTTCAAGGTCTTTTATCTCCACCACCTCAGAGGTGGTTGAGTATGAGTTCTGTAAGGGCTCCAAAGCAATAGCTGATGCTTAGTACATGGAGCCCATAGCCTTTGTGCCCCAATAGAATACACTTTAAAAATATACAAACTGAGGCTATAGTTTTATAGAAGACCCTAATGATGTTTTTATGTGGTCATATAAGAGAATTTGAAAGGGACATAAAAGGGCAAAAAAATGTGTTAGTTATTTTTTTTGTTACACAATTGCAAAGAACCATGTGTCAAACTACTGGGGTCTAGCTAAACACATCTGGTGAGTCAATGACAAGAGGCATATGGCTGTTTCTGAGCCTACTTAGGTATACTTTTCAACAAACACAACAAAACAGAACATAAACAGAAGTTTATGCTTCTTAAACGTGCATGCTTGATCAGAATAAAGTTTAATTTTCACTTTCATACCCTTTAACCCCTTCATGACGTAGCTGGTCTTTTAATGGGGCTTAATTTTTTCATAGCGCAGTCTTGCCACCAGTGGCAAAACCGCGCTATTTCAGGAGGCCTGCAGGAGGGAGGGAGGTCATAATAGAGTGATCTTGCAGCATAGAACTAATATGAATAGAAGTACTTGTACAAATCTCCTATAGGGGGCGCTCCTTAAACAATATAATGTAGAACAAAAAGAATAATAATCATAAAAAAATACACAATAAACCAACTAAAACCAAATAAAGCATAAGTCCATAATCAGTCCTAATAGAAACAGGCGGCACTCTGTCAGGGGATGGCCAAAATCCTGATGGTAAAGATGGACCACTGCAAAATTCCATCCTGCCCCACTAGCACCATTGGGAGCATCACGTTTGTGAGTAGCTTTTTGTTACACTATCAATATTACCTGTTGTGATGGTACTAGGCCATTTTGGCGCCTCTGTTTTTTCCTTTTTCAGACGGTCTTGCAGCATGTCCAGTGATGTACTGAGTACGTCATGGTCGTTAAGGGGTGATGTCAGTTCATAAACACTCCCAGTAATTTAGCACCACTACACTGTGAGTATATTAAATAAAGACAAGACATGGGAAGAAGATTAGGACAGAATTACAGGGCCCTGCTTCCTAAAGAGCTTACAACCTAAGTGGTATAGACAGACAGATAGATGATAGATAGATAGATAGATAGATAGATAGATAGATAGATAGATAGATAGATAGATTAATAAATGTCAACAAAACATATACTTGCAATCTAATTCATGAGAAAAAAAAGCATTTTATTTAAAAAAATACAAATATAAATAGCAGATAATAATTTAGACAAGACACCAGTATTGGTTTTAAAATTGGTATTAAAAAGGTAATCACAAGTATGAATATTAAATGTTTCCTTTAACACAATAATCTTTGCATCAACAGAGATACAAATAAATCATTATTTTTTTCTTTTACTTTACTCATAAAGTAACTTTTATCTCAGATAATGTAAAGATAAATTAATTTATTTCCAATTCAGTTTAAAGGGACACTGAACCCAATTTTTTTCTTTTGTGATTCAGATAGAGCATGCAATTTTAAGCAACTTTCTAATGTACTCCTATTATAATTTTTTCTTTGTTCTCTTGCTATCTTCATTTGAAAAAGAAGGCATCTAAGTTTTTTTTTGTTTCAGAACTGTGGACAGCACTTTTTTATTGGTGGATAAATTTATCCACCAATCAGCAAGGACAACCCAGGTTGTTCACTAAAAATGGGCCGGCATCTAAACTTACATTCTTGCAGTTCAAATAAAGATACCAAGAGAATGAAGAAAATGTGATAATAGGAGTAAATTAGAAAGTTGCTTAAAATTGCATGCTCTATCTGAATCACAAAAGAAAAAATGTGGGTTCAGTGTCCCTTTAATTTGTAGTTGACAGTACACTTCGATAAATTAATCAGCTGACTTTAGAAAAGGTTCTGTAGCTGAAATTAAAATTGAAGCAACCTCTTAGTTATGAAGTTTTGTTTAGTGGCATTATATTATAATAAATGGTTCCTACACAAACAGAAAAAAACAATAAATATACAAAAAATGTGCAAGTGAAATTTTGTGCACCAATTAAATGAAATTAAAAATGTGAGTCCATGGCCTAGTTTCCATTGAGGTGGTAAAGTTTGAAAACCAGTGGCAGCATAAAAAAATCTCCATAAACTTTAATGGAGACAAAGGTTTTTTATCACCAGTTTCCAAACTTTACCACCTCAATGGAAACAAGCCCTATGTATGTGGAACTAATTTTTTAATTTTTCAATGGGAACTAGGTCTCAAAAAGCTCTTTTTCCTCTTTTACACCTAGTTGAACTGGGTGTAATTGTTCTCAATGTATCAACAGCCTCCAACAGTGTATTAACAGTTTGCGCTTTCATTGGAAACCTGGTATAAGTTATCGCTTAATAGCTTCTAATACTTTATATGGGACACGAAAATATTTTGCTTCCGACAGCATATTTATCAGTTTACGACCTTGCGCATACCTAATTACAGTTCAATGGAATCTAGACCTATGTTTCCAACTCTAAGAACAAATAACATAATTTTGTAATCTATTGCAAGTAGATATAGCAAAGGCATTTATAAAATGTTAACACATGTTTGTAAAAAAATCAAATTGGCACTTTATCAAAATTTAATTAGTTGCAGCCTTATACATAAATGTGCATTTCTGCCAAATAAAATATGTATTATTTGTAATAAAATGTCACAGAGCTTAAAAACAAAAAAAATCTTCTTATTAGATTATCATTCAATTCAATTAATTATTGTATTTATCTCTATATTAAAAAAAGATGAATTCTAAGAATACCTATGTTTATCTGATTATCGGTTATAGCTCTGTAATTACAAAAGAATAAATTAGAAGGATTTATTTTGAATAACAAATTTTATTGTCACAAAAATCATATAAAATATATGAAATTAAAAAAAATATAAAGATTTATTTTACCACTAAAATTAACCCATTGGTAGCTGGAGAGACCTGCAATGCATTACTACTCAATTTGATGCTGCCTTTTCTGAGAGCAAAAAAGTTAAACTGATATTTAAAAAAAAAAAAAACAACAACTTATCTAGCGCATTAAGGGCCAGATTATAAGTGAAGCGTAATATATCACTTTCGCTGAAGCAATATTTGAGCTCCACTTTATAATACCAGTGCACGCTAATGTGCACTGGTATTACAGGTGAGGTGCAATGTGAACGCGACCTTGCGTTCGCATTGCACAGAAGCATTGCGCTCACAAGAGCGTTCTTCCTTAGGCTACAATGGGACCCTTGTTCTAATGCCGTCAGAGACAGCAACAGAACCTTAAGCAGCAAAGGGGTAAGTAGCGCAGCGATGGCAGCAATTTTAAAATCTATATGGCTATATACATATATATTTATGTGTTAATATTTGTATATACACATATTAACACATATAAATATATATATATATATATATATATATATGTTTGTTGTGCGTTCAGAGATGGTATTCTGCATACCTTGGTTTTAACGAGTGGTTATTTGAGTTCCTGTTGCCTTTCTATAATCTCGAACCAGTCTGACCTCTGACATCAACAAGGCATTGTCTTCCCCACAACTACTGCTCACTGGATATTTTCTCTTTATCAGACCATTCTCTGTAAACCCTAGAGATGGTTGTGCATGAAAATCCCAGTAGATTAGCAGTTTTTGAAATACTCAGACCAGCCCATCTGCACCAACAACCATGCCACGTTTAAAGTCACTTAAACCCCCTTTCTTCCCCATTCTGATGCTCTGTTTGAACTTCAGCAAGTCGTCTTCACCACGCCTAGATGTCTAAATGCATTGAGTTGCTGCCATGTGATTGGCTGATTAGCAATTTGTGTTACCAAACAATTAAACAGGTGTACCTAATAATGTGGCCGGTGAGTGTTTATTTACTTGGAACACACAGATCCCATAAACCGCAATGTAACGGCACATTTCAGTGTTGTTTTTTTTTCTAACAACTCACTCCCACCAACTTTAGACCCCAAAACCTGCCTAGTGCAGTTATTTATTTATTTTTAAAACTATAATTCCCTCTGTTTTGAAGCCATTTGGAGTACTTTTTGAAAATTAACCAGAGATCGCAAACTCACGGTAGCAATAACCAGCCATTTGTAATGGTTAATTATTGCGCACCCAATAATTTAGCGCTCCACTTGTAATCTAGCCCTTAAACATTGACCAGATGATGCAGCATGTTTTAAAATGTAAAATGGTTTCATTTTACTACTGAAAAAAAAAACAGAATACCATGTTATAACACACTTTAAGTAATATTTGACATTCTTGCCCATATCCAGACTTAGGAAAATCCCTCTTGTCACACATTACTTCAGTGCTGTCAGTAATGAATATTTTAGTAAGACTTATATAGTTCCTGTGAGATGGCTAATAAAAAGACTGGGAAAACAAAATGAGTGAATGTTCCTGGAGTGTCACAGGGGAATGCTTGTAGGATCCAAAATTAAAATTTCTTTAGATGGCTGGTTCACTTAATAATTAAATATACACCAGGAGATCTTCAGTCTTGCTGACCTCAGACCTCTAGCGTGTTAGACAGGACTACAAAATTCCCTAGTGACATCACCTATCTGTGTTTAAGTTCATCTTCCTATGAGGTCTCTCTATCTAACCCTTAGTTAAATGTCCATATTGCTTATTGATAGTTGGATTGATGGATAAGAATAACAAATAATGGTGATTTATGATTTTTTTTTTGTATGTGCATATTTTGTTCTGTAGTAACAATTTAGGATTCAGCAGCCTCAGTCAGGGCTGAATGTATAATCCTCGTAATTCTTAAACTTCTGCTCAGATCTGGATGTAAATCTGTAATACCCCATTAGAAAAGTTTGCTTGTTTGATACCATAGCATTCTGCTCTGCTTGTGCTACTTTATAATTTGTGAAAAAAAACAAATTTCTTCTTTCACATTAAAGGGATATGAAACCCAATTTTTTTTTTTCATGATTCAGATACAACATGTAATTTTAAATAACTTTCCAATATTTCCAAAGTTGAATAGTATACCTACCTAGGCTCAGAAGCTGCTGATTGGTGGCTGCACATATATGCCTCTTGTCATTGGCTTTTAGCTAACTCCCAGTAATGAAGCAAATTAGATACCCTAATCTTGGTCAGGACCATACAAATCTAAATTAAACTTTCATATTTCAGATAGAGCATGCAGATTTAAGAGAGATTTTAATTTATATCTCTTATCAGATTTCCTTTGTCCTCTTGGTATTCTTTAGTGAAATGCATACCTTGGTAGGTTTAGGAAAATAAATGCACTACTGGAAGCTAGCTGCTCGTTGGTGGCTACACACATATGCCTTTTGTCATTGACTCACAAGATGTGTTCAACTATGTAAATGCATTGCTGCTCTGGAGCTGATTTTAACCAATTTCCATTAGTTTAACAAATAGATTTATTCAAACAAAAGTGCATGTTTTTTTTCATTTTTATGTCTTTTAGAATGCTCTTATGACCACATAAAACAACATTAGTGTCTTCTAAATAACTATGGCCTCTATTTGTTGATCATTCAAACGGCATTAGGGCATACAGACTATGCACAGGTAGCTGACTATAGATAAATCAATCATATGGGTGCCAACATGTTCATTGACATAAGGCAGTGATTCCATTTTCTCCAGTCTCCCTTTTCTCTCAGTCTGTGTGCAGCAATCATTGCTGCCATTTTTTCCTGCACTTAGTAGACCCTAATATTATACATATAATGTGCTTGTTATGTTTAGAAGCAAAACAGCAGTGACATCCACTCAATTGTCACCAGGAATAGTAGGAAGCTGTAAAAAATTGCCTGCCAAGCCAAGTGAAAAAAACTTTGCAAATTCACTCTTTGTTTTTCAGTAAACAAATTGCAAGCTTCATTGTCTATTTCTGACTGAGACTACACTATCAGGCCCATTTATCAAAGGTCTTGCGGACCTGATCCGACACTGCGGATCAGGTCCGCAAGACCTTGCTAAATGCGGAGAGCAATACGCTCTCCGCATTTAACATTGCACCAGCAGCTCACAAGAGCTGCTGGTGCAACGCCGCCCCCTGCTGACTCGCGGCCAATCGGCCGCCAGCAGGGAGCTGTCAATCAACCCGATCGTATTCGATCGGGTTGATGTCTGGCGATTCCTGTCCGCCTGTTCAGAGCAGGCGGACAGGGTTATGGAGCAGCGGTCTTTTGACCGCTGCTTCATAAGTTGTGTTTCTGGCGAGTCTGAAGACTCGCCAGAAACACGGCCCTTCAAGCTCCATACGGAGCTTGATAAATGGGCCTGTATGAGTTTTATGTTTTGTTTTTTTCTTAAATAGACATTTAAGGAACAGGTTATTCAAAACATTTCTCCCCTTTAATTTGTTCCCAATGATCCACTTTACCTGCTGGAGTGTATTAAATTGTTTACAAGTATTTCCATTATTGGCATTTAAATTAGTTTATTTAGCTTGTGGTATCCCCACCCATCCTGAAAGTTTTTGGCCACGAGGCCAAGCTGTATTAACACAGCCAGTAGAAGAAATTACACCCCCAGTGGGTTATAGAAGAGATAAGGTAATAAAATGTTAATTTTTCATTGTTCTCTCCAAGTATTGGTGATTGGTTTATGGACAGATATAAGATAAAGAAGCTTTTATATGTACACAATGTGATAAAGTAATGAGATTTGATTATACCTACAAGCTCAACCTATTTTATTAGGTTGTGGCTTCAAAACACAAAATCAGCTAATTCATATACACAAATAAGCCTTAAAAAGCAAAACTCATACATTTTATACTCTGCAGCTGGTAAAAAAAAAAAAGTAATTGGAAATACATTAAGGGAAAACAATTTTATAGTATACTGTCTCTTTAAGGTAATTTTTTATACTTACCTTTATAGCATGTTAGCTATTGAGAGCTACATTCTGCAAACAGAATACATGTTTTAAAGAATGAGAACTGCAGTTTAGAGACATTGGCCTAGTTTCCATTAAGGTGGTAAAGTTTGGAAACTGGTGGTAATAAAAAAAATTCTCCATAGACTTTAATTGAGATCAACGTTTTTTATCTTCAGTTTCCAAACTTTGCCACCTCAATGGAAACTAGACCATTGTCTGTGAAAATCCCTTTGAGTATTGTTTGCCTTATTATAAATAATTAAACATTTTGTGGATCTTTTTTTTGTTTCATATCCCTTTAACTGCTAGTATATTCTATCCATATAAACAAAAATCCTTTAAAGAAGGTGAGGTTACCTTTACAAGTGAGTCAAAACAGGCTTGGAGAGGTCTCAATAGATTACATTATAGCATTTTATATTATATATAAAAAGAGATGCCAAGCATAAAATAAATAGGTGTACTCTATACCTATCATATGTGTAGAATATTGTAGGGTCACTTATATTGCATTAAACTTTAGTTAAGCAGCTAAGGCCTAGTTTCCATTGAGTCGTGGAAACCAGTGATAAAAACATTTATCTCCATTAAAGTCTATGGAGATTATTTATGTTACCACGAGTTTCCAAACTCAATGGAAACTAGGCCTTTGTGCCCTTAAATTCTCACAGTGACAGTCATGAAGAGCTGTAATTTCATGGATTGCAAAGTTTAGGCCTAGTTAAGTTTACATTACTGTTATAAACTGTTTAAACTAGTGGTAACATAAAAAAACATCTGTTTGTATAAAATAAAGCCATTTTACCTCAACAAATCATAAGCTCATAATTATAAATCCTTTATGAACAGTTATCCTTCAGCTATTGTCAGCTGCATGTTAAAAAAAATAACAACAGCCAATCAACAGTAGTAATGTCACACTTTGCATTACTATGATCTTATGAGATTTCACTGAAATCTCTCAAGATTTCATAGTAAACGCCCTTAAACTGAGGAGAAATATAACATCAATGTACCTTCACAAGGTACATGCAAGCTCCATTGCAAGTCCCAGGACTGGCATCCTGATTGGCTGCTTAAAATCCTACAATGAGATGTGGCTACTGAGGAAATGTTGAGGTAAAATATATATATTTTTTAACATAGAGATGTTCAGGTGATGTTTTATAGTTAGATTTTTACAGCTATGGTGCATCACTTTCAAGTACTTCAACATTTGGGTTACCATGTCCCTTTAAGAAGTTACAAACAGACAAAAATCTAAGGCACAGGACCTGTCCACCTACACTCACTGCCAGGGGTAAGATATGATTTCACAAGGACTCTTGTGTGCAATCTAGCCCTCCACTCTTCTGCAACTAATCAAACCAGTTAGATCAGTTGCTGATTTTTAACTTTCATTTGCAGGCAAGCATGAATGAGTCGGCACCAAAAGGGATCCAAATATGCATCTATGGCTTCATAAATGAAACCCATGAAGTAAGCTGTTGATTAGAACAGCAGAGGATACAGATAGGCATGTATAATAGTTGTGTGAATGCATGCCACCCTTGTGTACACACCATTTGACCAGCTGGATATCACACATTCTGTAATTGTGCATCCAGTTGTCAACATATTTTGAAAGTTTTTATATGATCTATTCTGATTAGCACTCTCCATACACATACATGCTTTCTTTACATTCAAAGGACAGTAAATCATTAAAATGTTTCTATAAAAAGGTGTGTGGTAATTATTACAAGAAGAAAGAAGAAAAAAATAAAAAGATAATGAATTCCATTGTTATGATCCAGAAGCCATGCACATACTTTTTTTTATATATAGTTCAATAGCGCATTTTTGAGGTGAGAATCATTCTGGGGTATATATTTTTCTAGTATTAATATATTGTGTTACAGAAAGTTCTAAAGTTAGTTTTTATTCTACAAATGCATAAATAGGTTAACAACCCAAACTTTTATATAAAAGTTAATGCAGTGCACTCAAGCCTTAGGTCTACGTATATTGAGATTCAAACTTTCTAGGAAGGTTGTCTCTTTAATTGGTATATTTATATGACTTGTAAAATAAGCTACATGG
The DNA here is from genome assembly GCF_027579735.1 of Bombina bombina. Classification (NCBI taxonomy): domain Eukaryota; kingdom Metazoa; phylum Chordata; class Amphibia; order Anura; family Bombinatoridae; genus Bombina; species Bombina bombina. The sequence goes on along the minus strand of NC_069501.1, from coordinate 439,947,462 downwards.
AATTTCTACAGAAATTCATAGTTTATTTGTTTGTTATTATTCAACATTAGATGCATTACTTGTAATTATGAGCCATTCCATTTCTAAAATACATTAAACTCATAGAGGCCGAATTATCAAATGTCTGTCGGACCTGATCCGACAGTGCAGATCAGGTCCGACAGACATCGCTGAATGCGGAGAGCAATACGCTCTCTGTATTCAGCATTGCACCAGCAACTCACAAGAGCTGCTGGTGCAACGCCGCCCCCTGCAGACTCGCGGCCAATCAGCTGCCAGCAGGGAGGTGTCAATCAACCTGATCGTACTTGATCGGGTTGAATTGTGGCGATTCCTGTCCTCCTCATCAGAGCAGGCGGACAGGGTTATGGAGCAGCGGTCTTTAGACCGCTGCTTCATAACTGCTGTTTCTGGCGAGTCTGAAGACTCGCCAGACACACGGGCCCTCAAGCTCCATTCGGAGCTTGATAAATGGGCCTCATAGTATATAATATAATTTTTGTAGTGTATTGCAAAAACGTTTTTTAAAATAATTAAAGGGACACTGAACCCAATTATTTTCTTTTGTGATTCAGATAGAGCATGCAATTTTAAGCAACTTTCTAATTTACTCCTATTATCAATTTTTCTTCGTTCACTTGCTATCTTTATTTGAAAAAGAAAGCATCTAAGCTTCTTTTTTGTTTCTGGACAGTACTTTTTTATTTGGTGGCTGAATTTATCCACCAATCAGAAAGAATAACCCAGGTTATTCACCAAAAATGGTCCGGCATCTAAACTTACTTTCTTGCATTTCAAATAAAGATACAAAGTGAAGGAAGAAAATGTCATAATAGGAGTAAATTAGAAAGTTGCTTAAAGTTGCATGCTCTAGCTGAATCACGAAAGAAAAAATTTGGGTTCAATGTCTCTTTAAGTACTTTACATTTTCTAGGTTTTGCAAATAGACATTCTGAAATACACCTCTGAACAAGGAATCCATATTCCTGGTACCCTTTTACGTGGCCAGTAAGGTAAAGATGCAAATGAGCTTGTTAAACATTGACCAACTCTTGTTTTGGTGCGAAAATTGGGCTTTGTGCTACGTTCCCTAGAGAGGCCAAAACAAAAAAAGCAAAATCTGTAATTTAGGTTTCCAAAACACTTCAAATTGAATTTTCAGAATTTGCTTTTTTGGCCTTTCTCCAGGGAGCAATTCAGCTTCTGAAGGAAGTTTAAAAGCTCACGTTTCAGAGGTATTATGCAGCAAAGCAATGAGAGTACAGTAAAATGTTTTATCTTCTTTGTAGGTTACTTTAAGATTAAATGTAGAATTTAATGACAATTTAACTTAACATAATGGGCTGCAGAAACGTATAAAATATATTTTATGAATGAGCTTTGGCAACCTCACAAAATGTACATATAAAATGGTGTAGGACACCCTATAGCATGATTACATTTCGTCCTTATTGTGACAAATACTGACCTCTATATTTGGTTTTTAGTAGACCTTTTTGTATGAAATGTTAAACTTTCCAAATTCCTTGCTATACTTAGCTTCTATAAACCCTCATTATTAATGAGTGGTGTGAAACTGTATGTTCTGCTTGTGTTTGTCAGGTAACCTTAAACTCAGCAGCTTGAGACCACTTATTTCAACCCACGTCAATTCTATTTCTGCTCCTTTGTATGGGTGGCTTTTATGCAACTTGAATAGGCTTTAATTTCAGGACCAGAAGTGTTACAGGTATTACTTAACTGGATTGCTGCACTGTATCGTCCTATTAGTGTTTCCCAAGCTTTGCTGGTGGAATTGAACCTGGCTCCATTGTGACTGAAGAAATCAACTCTTATGGTGACTGGATGACTCATGACCTTGGCTTTTAATATATACAAAGGTTAAATAGTCAGAGTAATTCCTTCTATGTAAGGATTCCACAGGGTCATAATTCTAAAATTTAACAGTGACCAATAGACTTGTGGAATTTATAAACTTTTGTTTTTGATATCCATACATTCTAAATCTTTATTTACCTTTAAAAAGTAATATTATTTTAAATTTCTGCTTTTGTAATTTTTTTTGTAATTTTAAATATTTTTTTCTGCATTTTGTAAATAAATGAAAAAAATATTTATATAAAATATTCTTTAAAGTGAGAGTAAAGTCGAAATTAAACTCTCATGATTCAAATAGAGTATGCAGTTTTAAATAACTTTCCAATTTACTTCCAGGGGCCAATTTATCAAGGGCCAAATGGCCCCTGATACCCTTGTTTCCATGCGAGCCTTCAGGCTCGCCGGAAACAGCAGTTATTAAGCAGCCGTCTTAAGACCGCTGCTCCATAACTGCTCTGCTGCCTCTGAGGCTGCTGTCTGCAATCTGCCTATACGATCAGGTTGATTGACACCCCCTACTAGCGGCCGATTGGCCGTGAATCTGCAGGGGGCAGTATTGCACAAGCAGATCACAAGAACTGCTTGTGCAATGATAATCATGTCAGACAGACCGATGATAAATCGGCCCCCTAGTATCTAATTTGCTTTGTCTTCTTTCTATCCTTTATTGAAAAGCATACCTAGGCAGGCTCAGAAGAAGCAATGAACTAATGAGAGCTAGATACTAATTGGTGACTGCACATATATATATCTTATTGGCTCATCAAGCGTGTTCATTTAGCTCCCAATAACAAATTGGTGCTCTTTCAGCAAGGGATTCCAAGAGAATGAAGCAAATTTGATAATAGAAGTTAGTAAATTGGAAAGCTGTTTAAAATGAAATGCTCTATCTGAATCATGAAAGAAAAATTGTGTTTCATGTTCCTTTAATCCTGTTAAAAATACTAACATTTTCCAAAGAGAAGAATCACCTAGTAATGCTGTGGACAAATCAGTATATATCTGTATTTTTGTATGTTAATAAGGTTAAAGGGACATTCAAATATATTTTATAAATATGCATTGTTTATGAGAACAATACAATTCTAAGATCTACATAAGCAATAAATATTTTATGAGTAGCTCAAGCTGTAATTTTATTAATGATTTGCAAAACTACTTGGAAACCCTTTATATGTATTTTACAGTGAAAATAAACAAAATAAATAACAAGTGGATATTACATATCACTACACATAATTAAATGGATGTCTACTTGTTATTGTTTAAAAAGATAAACCCTCTATTACCCATTCCGCATTGCATAACCATCACCATAACCATCACTGTAATATTAATACGCTTTTTACCTCTGTGATTACCTTGTATCTAAGCCTCTGCAGACTGCCCCCTTATCTCAGTTCTTTTAAAAGATATGAATTTTAGCCAATCAGTGCTGACTCATAAATAACTCCATGGGACACTTGAATTAGCAGTGTCTAACTGAAAAACTGTCAAAATGCACTGATATAAGAGACAGCCTTCAAGGGCTTAGAAATCAGTTTGAGCTTACCTAGGTTTAACTTTCAACAAAGAATACCAAGAGAACAAAGCAAATTTGATGATAAAAGTAAATTGGAAAGTTGTTTAAAATTGCATGCCCTATCTGAATCACGATCGTTTAATTCTCTCATTTTCTATTATGTCCCTTTTTCGATTTTCCTATTGATCTACCAAATAAACAGAAGTAGCGACTAAAAATTCTATTTTTGATTATTTGTCCAAATATATGGAGTGCTTTCAAGAAAAAGTATTAGCTTGTTTACAGGTATTGCTGTATGTTTAACAATCTAATAATGTATTTTATCTTTGAATAAGTTAATAGTATCTATCCAAACTCATTGACAAATTGCCATGCCAGTATCCTGCTTATATCTCTGCTTCCCAGTAATCAACAGCTAAAAGGTGTCAGTAATTACTTAAAATTCTGTTGCTTCATCGTCTCAGTTACATCTTTCCATCCCACAGTCATGACACCTTAATTGGTAGAAGTGTCATTGCCTGCCCTTGAATTCGTGGGCAGTGTTTTCAGCTCCCACGTATTGATGCTGATGCAGTGCTGAGGCTAAACTTGTTAAGAGAAATCTCTTCCTCCGGGAGTAATTGAGGTTAATAGAAGACTGCCACTTAGGCTAGGAGGGAGACCTGCAGAATAATAGTTTGGCTGATTCAGAACCTGCCAATTCTTTGGTAGCTAACTTTTTAATTAATTTTAAATCAATGTGTGACTTGGATCAGTGTGTGAATTGTGCCATGATATGACCCAGGCCTTTGACCTATACACATCATCAAAAACCATTAGCAGCTGCTCAAGATCTATAGTTAATTTTAGTATAGATATTTAGGTGGGTGATTATCTGTCATAAATAATTGTAAAATGAGGACTAATTACAGAAATCATTTACTTAAATCCCAAAAAATAGGAGTTTTGTGTGTTCCAAGAATTTAAAAAAAAATAAGATACTCCCTGTCATTTTTTGGTAACAAGAAAACATGCTGATTGAATATAATTTTTTTAAATTTATTTAATTAAGTACAGCTAAGTTATTTATTGAAGATTTAATTTAAAGTCCAGGGCTCCTAATCTTTGGCGTCATCATATTTTTTTTTTTCAGAGATATAAAATGTATAGTATTATATATATATATATTTTTATAATAACTAATTCTAATACAATTCCTAATAGTCAAATGACACAAAACACCACGGGCGAGATTACATATGCGGCGTAAGTTTCAGCGCAACTGCTGAAACCCACGTCTCCCGTAAATTCACCTCATACATCGTGTGAATCAAATAAACGGCTCCGCCAGATGCTATACTGCCGTAAATCGAACAAACTGGCAATAATAATAATAATGATAAAAGTATTAACCCCTAATCCGCTAACGCCCACATCGCAAACTACCTAATAAAAGTATTAACCCCTAATCCGCCAACCCCCTGCATAACAAAGTATCTAATTAATCTATTAACACCTAAACTGACAACCCCCCCCCACAGCGCAAACAACTAATTAACCTATTAACTCCTAATCCGCCAACTCTCCACAATACAAAATATTAATCTAATAACTAAGCCCCCTAGCCTAACATCCCCTAAGTTAACCCCAATTAAAATACAATTACATAAAATAACAAAATACTACCTACATTAAAACTTAATTAAAAATTTACAAAAAATAAAAAACATAAATTACCTAAAAAAAAACTAACATTACCCAAAAGAAAAAAAACTAACATTACATGAAAAAAAACACCTAACATTACATAACATAAAAAAACTAATATTACATTAAAAAAAACTAACATTACAAAAAAGCTAAGATTACAAAAATAAAAAAGCTAAAAATACAGAAAATAACAACCAAAATTATCCAAAGTAAAAAAAGTTATTCCTAATCTAATACACCCTTAAAAAAAAGCCACCCCAAAATAAAAATAACACCCCTAATCTAGCAATTAACTACCAACAGTCCTTAATATGCCTTTTGTAGGGCATTACCCTAAATTTAACAGCTCTTTTTCCTTGAAAAAAATACAAAGTACCCCCTAACATTACAACCCCCCACCCAACCCCCCAAAATATAAAAAAACTAACTTAAAAAAACCTAATCTACCCATTGCACAGAAAAGGGCATTTGTATGGGCATTGCCCTTAAAATGGTATCAGCTCTTTTACAGCCCATTAAAAAAAAAAAGCCCTAATCTAAAAAAAAACCATCCCCCCAAAAAAAAAACAACAACCCCAAAATCGGTACTCAGCATTGCTGAAGTCTGGAGATTCATCTTCTTTCCAGCAGTGAAAGGTCTTTATCCAGACGTCTCCATCTTCATCCATCGTGGGACCATCTTCTTTCTTTTTGCCCGGAGGTGCTTAGCGGTCTTCAGAGGGGTGAAACCTTGACGGCACCGATCATCTGCAACGGGGAGGTCCTCTTCATGAGATCGTTACGGTTCTAACCTAACACCCTAACCTCTAAGTTAACCCCAATTATAATAAAATTATATAAAATAACAAAATACTATAGACATTAAAAATTAATTAAAAATTACAAAAAATAAAAAAACATAAATTACCTAGAAAAACCTAACATTACCCAAAATAAAATAAAAAATAACATTACATGAAATAAAAAGCCTAACATCACATAAAATAAAAAAAACTAATATTACATTAAAAAAACTAATATTACAAAAAAGCTAAGATTACAAAATAAAAAAGCTAACATTACAGAAAATAACAAACGAAATTATCCAAAATAAAAAAAGTTATTACTGATCTAATACCCCCTTAAAAACAAAAAAGCCACCCCAAAAAAAAACCTAATCTAATAATTAACTACCAACAGTCCTTAAAAGTGCCTTTTGTAGGGCATTACCCTAAGTTTAACAGCTCTTTTTCCTTGAAAAAAATACAAAGCACCCCTAACATTACAACCCCCATCCATCCAAGCCCCAAAATAAAAAAACCTAACTTAAAAAAACCTAAGCTACCCATTGCCCAGAAAAAGGCATTTGTATGGGCATTGTCCTTAAAATGGCATTCAGCTCTTTTACAGCCCATTAAAAAAAAAAAAAAAAACCTAATCTAAAAAAAACCCATCACAAAAAAAAACAAAAAAAACTAACACTAACACCAAAATCAGTACTCACCATTGTTGAAGTCCAGAGAGCCATCTTCTTTCCAGCAGCAAAAGGTCTTCATCCAGGCATCTCCATCTTCATCCATCGTGGGGCCATCTTCTTTCTTTTTGCCGGAGGTGCCTAGCAGTCTTTAGAGGGGTGGAACCGGAGCGGTGATCGTCCTTGGTGATCATCTGCATTGGGGAGGTCCTCTTCATGCAATCGTTACAGTTGTAATTATAATTTTTCCACATTACTAGTCATTTTCATTTAATGTGCAAGATATCCTGTATTAGGCACCTGATGCAACTACAGATGTTTCTGCCAGGAAGCCCAATAATAATAATAATATTCTGGAAGGACAGGTTGAAGTGAAGCACAATGAATTTTGTACATGGTCCTTCTTTACAAGGAGGTCCCTCAACAATCTCACAATCATTTTTGACTCTAAGCAATTGTGAACTTAAAGGGACATTAAACACATTTTTTTTTCTTTCATGATTCAGATAGAGAATGCAATTTTAAACACCACCTAAATTTACTTCTATCTAATTTGCTTCATTCTTTAGATATCCTTTGTTGAAGAAATAGCAATGCACAAAGGTGAGCCAATCACACGAGGCATCTATGTGCAGCCACCAATCAGCAGCTACTGAGCCTATCTAGATATGCTTATCTGCAAAGGATATCAAGAAAATTAAGTAAATTAGATACTAGAAGTAAATTAGAAAGTTGTTTAAAATGGCTTGTTCTATCTGAATCATGAAAGAAAAAATTTGGGTTTAATGTCCCTTTAAGATTTATTGAGAGCATATATTAGTATAACTGGCCCTTAACCAGATTATTTTATTTAAATGCTATGCAGAATATTTAACTTATTCCTATATTATTTTATTATATATGACTACACAAACCCTGTAAAGAACATATCAGTAGCTTGCAAATTTTCACACACTGTAAGTGACTAATATTATTGTATTAGAATAACCTTTCATAAATCCATCATAAATTCCTGTGCTAGGTTTGTTTTAGTCACTTGCTATTCAATGTCTTCTACTCAACTCTTTTAATAACTTTATTTGCATTTCATGTGAGGAAAAAATGTTTTAAAAATAAATCATGCATTGCACATCTCTTTTATGGCTTTCTTTTCTTATTCTAGCATAAGGGACTTTTCTGAGTTTATTTTATGATTTTATTTGATCATACTCTTCTTCAGCTCACAAAGCTTTAATTGTTCTCAGATTTTCACAAAGTACTATCACATATCTCTTCACACTTCCCACACAGTCTAACAAGATTAACTTTTTTAACTGGTTAATGTGTCACTCTACCTAACAGTCAGTTCCTATGCTTAATATGCATAGCATTATGTTTTTTTTTTAATCAAACCTCATAGCTTTGCTTGTTATGTAAACATCCTCACATCTTCTCTTTGGCTTCTGTGTCATTGTGTATTACAATATATTGAAATCATTCTTATATTTCATTCTGCCTGTCTCTTTACCCATGTGTATTAAAATATTTGCAAATACTTATTATGAATTAATTGCACCAATTTATACATTAGTATACAAAATGAGTAATTATCATTACAGAATGTACGTATCCCACTGTCAGAAATTGAGTCCATTGTATACAGTGGAAAATGTTTTTTGCTTTCCACCGTAAATAAACTGTCTTATCTACTTTGCTATGTCTTTATTATTTGCTGTTCATTAACATAAAATCACTGCTATTTTAATAGGATTATATAAATACATTTATGTGCATCTTTTTTAAGCCGTGAACATTATATAATATATTAGTTGCAGCAGAAGTTTTAGAAATTAGATAAACACTAGATATTTCATTCTGCTGACATAACCACTAGCTGTGTCACTATATAACTAGAATTCTCAACTGGCAATCTACTGTGAATATAATAACATGCACTGATTCAGCACTATGGACAGTTCTTTTTAGAATGCACTAATTCAGCACCATGGACAGTTCTTTTTAGAATGCACTAATTCAGCACCATGGACATTTTTTTTTAGAATGCACTAATTCAGCACCATGGACAGTTCTTTTTAGAATGCACTAATTCAGCACCATGGACATTTTTTTTTAGAATGCACTAATTCAGCACGATGGACAGTTCTTTTTAGAATGATATTGTACTAGTGTGATGATCTCTGTGTTTTCATGAGGCACATATGACTGGATCAATGCAAAAATTGCAGAATTCATGTAATTGCTTAAGATATAAATGAAGCAGCAAAAACTGAGCTCATCTGTTAGATGTCATGTGAGTAACCATGTGCTTGTGCAACAGCTTCCAGATGTTGGTTTTCTCTGCAGCTGTGAACCACATTTATGATTCCCTTGGGATGCTTTTATGCTTTTATGTCACCAGTTTGTACTTGGCTTAAATATCATTGTAAGTATCAATCCCATGCTGTAGGCTTCAGGACTTGTATAATGTATACTCTAACAACCCTAAATAGTGCACTATTTAATGTATAATATATGCAATGCATTTCTAGCTGTAGTTGAGATTAATTCAAAGCAATATTGAAAGGTAAAATGATTATAGCTAAGAGAAAGTATGAAAACCTTAACCAGAAATACTACATTTGTTTTACAAAGATTACAATAACATTATTAGTGATCAAAGGCCGTTTCCATAGTTTCCATATTATTCTCGCCAGATTCTGTAAGTAACCTCAAGAGATATTTTTTCTAGCTGATACTACAAACAAATAAACAAGTGTTGATGGACAAATGTACAATCATGACTTCTGGGGTGATAAAAAATATTCAGGTGTCAAGAAAAGGTGAGGGAGAAAAAGAGATGGAAAAGCATAGAGAGTGAAAGAAAGAGACAGAAGGCTCAAATGATCAAATGAACATTGGGTCTGGGTAGAATTGTTTGCCAGTTACGCAATGTTCACACAAAGTGAAATGTTCTAAAAAAGTGAGTTATCCCTTGCTGTACAGATGAAAAGCGATGTGGCTTCTATAGGAAAGAATAGACCTCGCTACATTAGAACAGTACAAACTCTTTGGTAATAAATGCAAATGTCAGCAGTGTAACTTGTAATATGAGCGTTACATCCGACGTGTTCAAACAGCTGTGATAAACCCAATAATGCTTGCACATAACTATTAGCGCGCCACTCGTAATCTGGCCTGAGTACTTTAGAAACAGTAAAAGCTTTTTAGGTATTGTATGTTTTTGAGTCAAGACCTACAAGTGTAGAGTGCATGTACTTGATAGATGGTCTTGAGAATGCCATTTTATGGGTAAAGGTACTACTTGAAAAAAGCTTTTTAGATACAAAACTCTTTTAATGTAAAAAAGGATAGCCACAAATATGTCTGAATATAATGCATAAGTAGTGGTGCGATAGAACAAGAAAAAATGGTCAGAGAACTGCGTAACCTTTAAAAATAAACAAATATATAAATAAATAAATAAAAGGCACTTAATGATTTCAGCTGCAGAAAAATATTTAGAAAAAAGAAAATATTTTCTCTTTTTGTGTGTTGCATTTAATAAAATATTATTATATTATATTAATATTATTCTAATTATTATATATTTTTTTTTGTTTCAACAATTATGCACCTTTATTAGGGAGATAAGAATTTGAGGAAATGTGTCACTTAACATTGGATAGTGTGACTTTAGCACTCTGGTTAAAGGAATAGTCTAGTCAAAATTAAACTTTTATGATTCAGATAGAGCATTCAATTTTAAGCAACTTTCTAATTTATTCCTATTATCAATTTTTTATTCCTTCTCTTGCTATCTGTATTTCAAAAAGCAAGAATGTAAGCATAGAAGCCAGTCCAGGTGCTTAACCAAAAATGGTCCGGCTCCTATGCTTACATTCAAATAAAGATAGCAAGAGAATAAAGAGAAATTGATAATAGGAGTAAATTAGAAAGTTGCTTACAATTGCGTGCTCTGTCTATATCAAGAAAGTAAAATCTTCACTAGACTATTCCTTTAACTGAAACACTCAACTAACTGGTGCAAAGCTGCAATTAGAAGCATTCTAATTACCAAAAAGCAATGGCAAAGCCATGTGTTTCTGCTATTTCTAAACATAGCAGATCCCAGAGAAGCTTTTACAGTCATTTGTGCAATGATTGCACAAGCAGTATGTAAATAATTTTAGTGAGAAACCCAAAGTTTGTGAAAAAGTTAGCATTTTTTTTATATAATTTCATTTGGTGGTGAAATGGTGGCATGAAATATACCAAAATCGGCCGTGATCAATACCTTGGATTGTTTACTTAAAAAATATATATATATATAAATATATATATATATATATATATATATATATATATATATATATATATATATATATATATATATATATATATATATATATATATATATAAATAGTTTTGACAGGTAAATTTAAAAAAAGCAAGGCTCTATTTCTGTTTAAACAGAGTGATAGCAAAAAGGCTAAAATATCTCTGGTATTTTGGGCAAGTTCTTCTCTGAAAGTCCCAGTAGTGAAAGGGTTAAAAAAGTGTTTACATGTGTGTTTGCTGTAAATATTTTACAATCCAATGTTCTTCACATAGGGCAATATGTTCTAAGTATTTTTAAATAGATATTCCTGTGTATATCTGTATCTATCTATCTATCTATCTATCTATCTATCTATCTATCCTATATATATGAAGCTTGCGCAAAACGTGTCAGTTGTCTTCCTGGTGACTCACCTTGTACCTTACTTTGCTGAATAAAACACAGCTATACCAAGTTTGGACCTCCAGTCTCCTTTTTTCCTTCTTGGGATACAGAGTATTATATATGTACAGTATATATATATATATATATATATATATATATATATATATATATATATATATATATATATATATATATATATATATAAATATATATATATATATATATATATATATATAAACTTCTCTTGGGAGGGCACTCAAAGGAATGTTTTGTAGCAATTCAACTTTTATTTACAATTAATTAAGGTAACAATTTGATTGTCAATGTTTCGGCCCCTGTTTGGGCCTTTCTCAAGACAAATATGTTCTAAAAAATACAAAATTGAACTTTATATAATTCAAGCAATATATACTAGAAAATGCATGCATGGGAAAACAACAGAGACTTCCCTCCACCCCATAATAGATATAAAGCAAAGTTAAAAATAGGTAAACTTAAAACTAAACATTTAGAGACTTGCTACAATACTTTATAGGTATTAAGACATAATCATAGATATACCAATCCAGCCTCGGATACATATTCTAGATAACACATATTTTATCATTGTCAATGATGTGAGCGCATCAGACATTGTAGCAGCAGGAACCACAACCACAGTCCATCGTTAGGTAAACAGAAGCCAATAGTGCGAAAACACACCCTTACACAAAGGTATACTATATGACAACAGATATTCCAGCTTGCTGATTAAACTTTGTAAAACTTATTGAAACAGCTGAATTCACTATATGGCATGGTTTACAGACAGAAAAGCAAATACAATTAATACACAGTGGCTTAAATACCCAATCTTAACTATCAACTCCAATCTGCTAGCTGTACTCTACATACCGATTGCTAAACTCGCTAACAGGGAAACTAAACCAATAGTTAATAAAGTACTACCACGGATCAGCCCGACTATAACCAAGATCATAGGGACTATACCAAACTATATGGAGAAATAGCACAGAGTAAACTACTGCTAGTCTGTGGGATAATAAACATGTATAGCATATATCCGACACAACCCAGCAAAAGCCTAATTCTTAACCCAATTGCATTCAGCACTAAGCGGGATCTACCCACCACCAGTCACATCTTGGCTTGTAACTATCGAAACAAATCCACACAGAGCAATAGAGCAGTGAGAGGGTAGCCAACCCCACTAGAGATATACTCATATCTATAGTGGCCAGTCTAGAACAAGAAAAGAGAAAAGAGAAAACAAGGGCACAATCAGACTACTGGCAGACAAAGATTGCCCTTGCCATAACCATCACAATAATTACTTGCATTTCTCTCCGCAAAAACAAAGAACCCTCCAATACTTAAACACAGAAACTATGCAGACCACACTCAAAATGCATTAGCACGTATATCCGGGAGGGGAGGGGGAGTAAAAGCCATAACCACTATTAATCACTAAATCACTTTCTACAAACCATACAAACCAAAGGGTCAAACAAAAGGGTCATTATAAATAGGGGATAGCTCAATTTTGAATTAAACCACAGATAGGAAGCACCAATTGTAGTTCTGATTCAAGCTGTAAAATAGCTACAAGATGCCCAAAATTAAGACAATGGTCAAATAACCTATCCAACATCAGGTTTCCTCAGCTTAGATGAACCTCAAGGGCTAGTAGGTGTAGTAGGTGATTTAGTGATTAATAGTGGTTATGGCTTTTATTCCCCCTCCCCTCGGATTTAAGTGCTAATGCATTTTGAGAGTGGTCTGGAATAGTTTCTGTGTTCAAGTATGGGAGGGTTCTTTGTTTTTGCGGAGAGAAATGCGAGTAATTATTGTGATGTTTATGGCAAGGGCAATCTTTGTTTGCCGGTAGTCTGATTGTGCCCTTGCTTTCTCTTTTCTCTTTTCATGTTCTAGACTAGCCACTATAGATATGATTATATCCCTAGTGGGATTGGCTGCCCTCTCGCTGCTCTATTGCTCTGTGTGGATTTGGTTCGTTAGTTACGAGTGTGCGGCTGCTCAGAGGCTAATCACGGGTTGAGTGGTATTTCCAACATTAAGCCAAGATGTGACCGGTGGTGGGTAGGTTCCCACTTAGTGCTGAACAGTTTAAGCTGTTGCCTAAATAGCTCCGCTATTATGGCAGTGTGCTATGGTTTGAAATGATAGTACCTATATCAGATGGGATCTAAGTCTCGAAAGTGTGTGTTTCAAATCCCGTGCGAAATAGCTGGTTTATGATTGGCTGGTTTATGACAGGTGACCGAGTTCTATGTAGGCACCTGGGGCTATTTATACTGAACGATATGGACGTTCGGTCTCAGGCTGACAAGGCCTGTTTAATGGGAGCACGGCTGTAATGCTGACGTGATCGGTTTGATCGCAATGATTGCTTGTAAGTATAGCGGTTTTCTACTCACATTCAACACTGAATTGGTACTATCTCTGATTTTCAGACATGCTGGCACTGGTGATATTAACTGATGTACACTGCCAACACAATTCGGTTAAGAATGAGGCTCTTGCTGGGTTGTGTCGGATATATGCTGCACCTGTTTATTATCCCACAGACTAGCAGTAGTTTACTCGGTGCTATTTCTCCATATAGTTTGGTATAGTCCCTATAATCTTGGTTATAGTTGGGCTGGTCCATGGTAGTACTTTATGAACTATTGGTTTAGTTTCCCTGTGAGTGAGTTTAGCAATCGGTATGTAAAGTACAGCTAGCAGATTGAAGTTGATAGTTAAGATTGGGTATTTAAAGGGACAGTCTAGTATAAATTAAACTGCGGTATGGAAAAGTCGCGGCTGAAAAGTGAGCGTTAGACCCTTTAATGACTGACTCCAAATACCAGAGGGCAGTAAAAACCAGCGTTAGGAGCCTCTAACGCTGGTTTTGACGGCTACCGCCCAACTCTAAATCTAGGCCAAAGTCTAAAGTTCTAGTCTCTATAAAGCAATAGACCATGCTGAGGCCTATTAGGGAATCCTATAAATGAGTCACTACAGTGTGACTATGTAGAATATAGCAGTGAGAAGTCTGGAATCTGCACTCACTTCTAATAGGGATTGGAAAACCCACAATTCAAAATTAAATTGCAGAGAAAGGAAAAAAATAGTGAAAATATATTAAAAAGTTTTGTTTCTACACTTAATTAGTAATTTTAAGGGGACTTGGAAGCCAAATTATAGCATACACTTTAAAAAATGTACTTTTACCTCATTCTTTTGGTTTGATCTCTTGCTAAAATGTATTTTCTATGAAACATACTGAGGTAGGAGCATGCATGTGTATTGAACACTATATGGGAGTTGTATCTGCAACTTTGTAACAATGTTATACATATAGGCCCAGATTATAAGTGAAGCTCAAAAATATAAGTGTCCCTTTAACTTGAGCACTAACAGCGCTCAAGTTAAAGGGACAGTCTAGTATAAATTAAACTTTCATTATTCAGATAGGACTTTTAATTTTAATCAACTTTCCAATTTACTTTTATCATCAAATTTGCTTTTTTCTCTTGGTATTCTTAGTTTAAACTAAACATAGGCAGACTCATATGCTATTCTCCAAGCCTTTGAGGGCTGCCTCTTATCACATGCTTTTTAAATCTCTTTTCAACACAAAGAGACAGAAAGTACACGTGGGCCATATAGATAACACTGTGTTCAGGTAAAGGGGGTTATTGAAGATTTAGCACAAAATAATGCAAATGTAAGACAATAGATAATAAACAGTCACAGTCATGTGATCAGGGGGCTGGAAGAAGGTTCCTAGATACAAGGTGATCACAGAGGTAAAAAGTATATTAATATAACTGTGTTGGTTATGCAAAACTGGGGAATGGGTAATAAAGGGATTATCTATCTTTTAAAACAATAACAATTCTATGGTAGACTGTCCCTTTAAGCCACTGTGTATTGATTGTATTTGCTTCTTTGTCAGTAAACCGTGCCCTATCGTGAATTCAGCTGTTTCAATAAGTTTTACAAAGTTTAATCAGCAAGCTGGATAATCTGTTGTCATATAGTATACCTTTGTGTAAGGGTGTGTTTTCGCACTATCGGCTTCTGTTTACTTAACTATGGACTGTGGTTGTGGTTCCTGCTGCTCCTATGTCTGATAAGCTCACATCATTGACAATGAATAAATATGTGTTATCTAGGATATGCATCTGAGGCTGGATTGGTATATCTATGATTATGTCTTAAAACCTATAAAGTATTGTAGCAAGTCTCTAAATGTTTAGTTTTAAGTTTACCAATTTTTAACTTTGCTTTATGTCTATTATGGGGTGGAGGGACGTCACTGTTATTATCCTATGCATGGATTTTCCAGTATATATTGCTTGAATTATATGAAGTTAAATTTTGGACTTTTAAGAACATATTTGTATTGAGAAAGGCCCAAACTGGGGCAGAAACGTCGACAATCAAATTGTTACCTTAATTAATTGGAAATAAAAGTTGTATTGCTACAAAAAGTTCCTGTGAGTGCCCTCCCAAGAGAAGAAGTTTCTATGTACATATACATTATAGAGGACAGCACCCAGGTAGTGAGTACACCTCAAAGGTTGAAGTGCTGGGCTACTGGCTAACTTATATATATATATGTATATGTGTGTATATGTGTGTGTATATGTGTATATATATATATATATATATATATATATATATATATATATAAGAGCTAGGAAAGGGAGGGCACTCTCAGGATTTATATACATCAAAGTTAGTTTATTGTTTATAACAACAACGTTAGAAAGTCATAAAGATAGGTCGACGTTTTGGCTTACATAGAAGCCTTCATCAAGACAGATGAACAACTCACAACGGCGACTAGCAGCCGCACACAACACCACCGGAAAAAACTGTTTTCCGGTGGTGTTGTGTGCAGCTGCTAGTAACCATTGTGAGTTGTTCATCTGTCTTGATGAAGGCTTCTATGTAAGCAGAAACGTCGACCTATCCTTATGACTTTCTAACGTTGTTGTTATAAACAATAAACTAACTTTGATGTATATAAATCCTGAGAGTGCCCTCCATTTCCTAGCTCTTATCTACAATCCATTGAGGATTGCACCCAGGTGCTTCATTATTAGTTGAAGCTGGAGTGCTGGAACACGTGCTAATTGGATTATATAAATATATATATATAAAAATTCATTAAAATTATGGTGGAGATAAAAAATTGAGATTAAAATCCTCCATAACTCAAAATTAAATCAATACAAATATTTGCATCGGAAACTAGCACATCTATGCAAGATTCCCCGCTTACTTTTCCCCATTAATACTCCATATACAATGTTACCAATGCACATTTCTGTATTGCTGCAATAATCCTGTTAAAAGGATCACTGTGTTAAAACTGAGAATTTACATATCTAATATGCATCTTACAAAGAATTCTCTTGTGCATTGGTAACATTGTATATGGAGTATTTATGGGGAAAAGTAAGCGGTGAATCTTGCCTAGATGTGCTAGTTTCCTATGCAAATATTTGTATTGATTATATATATATATATATATATATATATATATATATATATATATATATATATATATATATACAGTATATATATATATATATATATTTTGTACTATCAGTTATAAATAGAAATATTTATTTATGAATAAATAGAACATTTTCATGTTGGGTTAGCGCACTTGAGAAAAGTTGATCGGGTTTGCGTGCGTGTAGGCGTCTTAGTTTTTTTTCCACTATTTCGCGGCCCATTGAAGTCTATGTGGGAATAATGTGGTCGTGATATTTGGTCTTTGTCTTTTTGTACAAATCAGCTTTTTGCGCACAATGGCACAGTGATGCTGGAACAGGAAAGGACCTCACTGAACTGTTGCCACACAGTTGGAAACACCCAGTTGTCTAAAATATCTTTGCATCCTGTATAATTCTTCACTGAAACTAAGGGGCCTAGCCCAAACCCTGAAAACCAGCCAGAACCTTTACGGTAGGCACTCTAGTAGCTATCATTCTCCTGGCATCTGCCACACCCAGATTCAGATAGTGCGGCATGTTTTATAACACTTCAGCCAATGAAAAAAAAAAAACACAGAACTTTAATAAGGTAATCCTTTTTTCATGAAAAGATATTTGTAAAATGTTAAATAATGTTCTTTCATATGCATTCATTTTAGAGTTTACTGTCCCTTTACCTTTACTATACAGATAGATAAACCCACACCACATCTATCTATCATCTATCTATCTTTCTTTCTTTCTTTTTTTCCTTCTGTCTATCTGGCTGTCTCAAGTAATTGGTCAGAGAATAAAAATGACCCCCCCCCCCAAAGTCACTTAAATCTACAGTTCAAACTGAACAGTTGCTTTATTATTTTTTTGGTTTAATAAACACAAATTAGCTAAAGAAGGGATAAAATTGCTTACTCTTTAAATAAGTATACACACATGTTTATTAAATTCACAGACACAATTACTCTTGATGGTAAAGTACATAACACTGATAATGAAGAGGAAAATCTCCACAATCCTAATATTACTGTAAAAATGCCTCAGTTAGTTGGAATCCTTTTTTTCATTAACGCAGGTGTTGGCAGCAGTTAGTTTAAACTCCAGGGGAGAAAGAGAGAATTGAACGAATCTGTTGCAATCTGAACTCCTGATTCTAGCTTATGTAAAAAGTAATATATATGTTAAATTTTTGAATAAAGTCAGGTCTGCTGACAGTCACCATCTGTTGAATTGTAGTATAACACACAAGCACAGGAATAACTGGGTTATAGTTGGCAATTTAATAAGGAGAGCAGCAATGGCAGAAAAGTAGCTCTTTTAACTTCTTGCGTATATAAAATGCAATCTGTTAATATCTCGCATATACCATTTTTTAGGGGGGAAGGTTACTGCTTGATTATATGAGCCATTGGGTGGTCAGACATTTTTACAGAAACATTTCTTTCTTTCTTTCGTTCTTTCGTTCTTTCTTTCTTTCTTTCTTTCTTTCTTTCTTTCTTTCGTTCTTTCTTTCTTTCTTTCTTTCTTTCTTTCTTTCTTTCGTTCTTTCTTTCTTTCTTTCTTTCTTTCTTTCTTTCTTTCTTTCTTTCTTTCTTTCTTTCTTTCTTTCTTTCTTTCTTTCTTTCTTTCTTTCTTTCTTTCTTTCTTTCTTTCTTTCTTTCTTTCTTTCTTTCTTTCTTTCTTTCTTTCTGTTTCCTACAGAGTTGGGTGCTCAATACAGCCAATCAGATGATGCAGTGGTCTTTACAAATACTGGGCAACCATTAATATATGGGCACCAGAACCCTGTTTGTACTGAAATTGAACCTTACCCAATAATGGAAAAAATACTCTTATGTAAACTTACTGAGATCTCAAATCACAGCACAGCAGAGCACACATGCAGAGGAACTATGAGTTGTAAAATGCTGCCAGAGAGACTGTTTGAGCTCCCTAGAATGCATTATAGCGATTATTTTCTTGATTGCTGTGATCTAAGCCCTTAGTTTATATGCAGTAAAGTTAGAGATAGTTTTACCCTAGATGGATCAAGCTGCCAGCCACATGTGGGGCATTATATGGTCAAAAATTAATGAGATAGGAGGAGGCCATTGTCTAGGGTCAGAAAAGATGTAAAACCAAATCTGCCAATGTTTTGCCATAAATGACTACATTTTGTCTTTAGTACAACTGTTAAATAGTTCTGTTAGGTAATAAACACTATAGGCCAGATTACAAGTTGCGTGCTATTTAGTGCTTTTGCTTACGTGCAAACACTGCTAGAAGTAAAATTACAAGTTGAAAGTAAAATGTTTGCGTGCAAGCGAAACCCGATGCGTGTGCACTTATTGCTCGTGCACTATCAAAACAACGTGTAAGTCCATGGGGCCCATTTATCAAGCTCGCCAGAAACAGCAGTTATGAAGCTCCATAACCCTATCCGTCTGCTCTGAGCAGGAGGACAGACATCTGAATGTCTGAATGCTGAATATGGAGAGTGTATTGCTCTCCGCATTCAGTGAGGTCTGGCGGACCTGATCCGTACTGTCGGATCAGGTCTGCCAGACCTTTGATAAATATCCCCCCAAGTGCACTCAACCCAAAATGAGTTATTTATATTTCACATTACAATGTTCTTCACATAGAAGAAAATGTTCTTTTATTTTTACATATATATGACTATATTTAAAATACACATATATATATATATATATATATATATACACAGGGAGTGCAGAAATATTAGGCAAATGAGTATTTTGACCACATCATCCTCTTTATGCATGTTGTCTTACTCCAAGCTGTATAGGCTCGAAAGCCTACTACCAATTAAGCATATTAGGTGATGTGCATCTCTGTAATGAGAAGGGGTGTGGTCTAATGACATCAACACCCTATATCAGGTGTGCATAATTATTAGGCAACTTCCTTTCCTTTGGCAAAATGGGTCAAAAGAAGGAATTGACAGGCTCAGAAAAGTCAAAAATAGTGAGATATCTTGCAGAGGGATGCAGAACTCTTAAAATTGCAAAGCTTCTGAAGCGTGATCATCGAACAATCAAGCGTTTCATTCAAAATAGTCAACAGGGTCGCAAGAAGCGTGTGGAAAAACCAAGGCGCAAAATAACTGCCCATGAACTGAGAAAAGTCAAGCGTGCAGCTGCCAAGATGCCACTTGCCACCAGTTTGGCCATATTTCAGAGCTGCAACATCACTGGAGTGTCCAAAAGCTCAAGGTGTGCAATACTCAGAGACATGGCCAAGGTAAGAAAGGCTGAAAGACGACCACCACTGAACAAGACACACAAGCTGAAACATCAAGACTGGGCCAAGAAATATCTCAAGACTGATTTTTCTAAGGTTTTATGGACTGATGAAATGAGAGTGAGTCTTGATGGGCCAGATGGATGGGCCCGTGGCTGGATTGGTAAAGGGCAGAGAGCTCCAGTCCGACTCAGACGCCAGCAAGGTGGAGGTGGAGTACTGGTTTGGGCTGGTATCATCAAAGATGAGCTTGTAGGGCCTTTTCGGGTTGAGGATGGAGTCAAGCTCAACTCCCAGTCCTTCTGCCAGTTTCTGGAAGACACCTTCTTCAAGCAGTGGTACAGGAAGAAGTCTGCATCCTTCAAGAAAAACACGATTTTCATGCAGGACAATGCTCCATCACACGCGTCCAAGTACTCCACAGCGTGGCTGGCAAGAAAGGGTATAAAAGAAGAAAATCTAATGACATGGCCTCCTTTTTCACCTGATCTGAACCCCATTGAGAACCTGTGGTCCATCATCAAATGTGAGATTTACAAGGAGGGAAAACAGTACACCTCTCTGAACAGTGTCTGGGAGGCTGTGGTTGCTGCTGCACGCAATGTTGATGGTGAACAGATCAAAACACTGACAGAATCCATGGATGGCAGGCTTTTGAGTGTCCTTGCAAAGAAAGGTGGCTATATTGGTCACTGGTTTGTTTTTGTTTTGTTTTTGAATGTCAGAAATGTATATTTGTGAATGTTGAGATATTATATTGGTTTCACTGGTAAAAATAAATACTTGAAATGGGTATATATTTGTTTTTTTGTTAAGTTGCCTAATAATTATGCACAGTAATAGTCACCTGCACACACAGATATCCCCCTAAAATAGCTATAACTAAAAACAAACTAAAAACTACTTCCAAAACTATTCAGCTAACTCATTAATGAGTTTTTTGGGTTCATTGAGAACATGGTTGTTGTTCAATAATAAAATTAATCCTCAAAAATACAACTTGCCTAATAATTCTGCACTCCCTGTATATATATATAAATATATATATATATATATATATATATATATATATATATATATATATATATATATATATATATATATATATATATATACCAATACACATATTTACACATATTTGTATACAATATTGCCCTTTCTATTTAAATACCTTGTCATATACCATACACCTTTTAAGCCTTAGTTTTTGTCAAATAGTAGATGAGTAAATAGTTTATTTCAATGTATATATATATATATATATATATATATATAGCCTTTTATGCAAGGTCCTCAGTTGTGTTAACCCAACTAAACAAAATTAGCATTCTAGCGAGTGTGCTTCATACTTGTATTATATGCACAAGTTAGTGCGGTCGCAATTTTGCCTATCGGGACTCTGGCAAACAATAGAACGCCTATGTGTATTTGTTTTCCTCTCAAGCTTCTAATGTTCGCTTCATTCTGGGATAGATTAATCCATATATTTCAGGGATAAGAATTAGATATTTGAAATAACTTTTCAAATGTAAAAAATAGGTAATTGTCAAAGAGGACAAGGACTGTTTTGTTTTGGGATTAGGGGCTGCATATATCAGGGAGAAGTCTCTGATTGTCATCTGTAGGCTTCCTTATACTCTTGGAAACTGTTGGAAATTGAAGGTTGAAGGATAAATGCCAGTCAGTCAATCCAAAGCAAGGCAGAAGACAGCACAGGTTCCTTTGTCTAGTCAAATTTAAACTTTCATGATTCAATATAGGGCATGTAATTTTAAACAACTTTTCAAATTACTTTTATCAGCAAATTTGCTTTGTTCTTTTGGTATTCTTTGTTAAAAGGTAAACTTAGGTAAGCTCATATGCTAATTTGGCCCCTTAAAGGCCACCTCTTATCTCAGTGCATTTTGGCTAAACTGTGTTATATTAATAGGTAATAAAGGGGTTTTCTATATTTTTTAACAATAAAGATTCTGGAGTAGACTGTCCCTTTAACAGTTTTGTAGGTGGAAACATATTTTTTTTTACAAAGTCTCTGTGGAGCTGCAGAAGGAGGGAAAAACACTTGGACCTCGATCACATACTTGGCAACGTGCGCAAAAACCAGCGTTGCCATTTTTTCTCAAACCATGTGATCACAAACCCGGTGCAGCAGATAAGTTACGCACATAGATTTTTCACAGTATGCGCATTTTTTACTCCCATTGACTAACATAGAATTGGCATCGGCAGTTGGTATCACAAAGGCAGCGCATGGACGTACTCATGCAGAATGGATATATTTTACTCCGTTTTCAGCATGCCACACATAGGCAGGCACAGAAATCCTTGCGCACAGTAAAAAAGCAGCGTAAGTCCCTGGAAGGCTTAACAAACACCTATCGCATGTTCACTCACATTTGAGCTGCACATATCAAACTGGTTAACCTTTCCTGGCCACTTAATTAATCAAACCAGTATTCGCCCTCTGCAACTGTCTCAAACCAATAACAAACAGCACAACCTCTCACCTGCAGCCTTAAAACACTTGACAGACAATGCACACTCTGATTACCCACCATGTTTCCCTGCAGTTGGTTTGCGTGTCAGTTTATTAATTTCTTTTGGTTAATTCAACATAAAAAAATACTCTTCATTTTTAATTGTGTGCAATATACTGGCGTAAATTACTGGCGATGCCAGGAATGTGTAGTTTCATATAATTCAGAACCTCGCCAGTTTTGCCTACTTAAGCCAGGATATCATATGGCAGCATGTGCCATGTGATTACCCGATGTGCGAGGTGAAGTTACATGTGACGTGGGATCAGCAGTTGCGCTAAAAATTATGCAACATATGTGATCGGGCCCTGGGTATTTAGCCACTGATGAAAAAATTACTTCTTAGAGAATCTCACAAGCCCAGAGACCTTTCAATACCTGGGACCATTATTATAGACATTGGCATTGATTACAATCTTTCTGATTTTTTTGTTCATTATCAGAAAAACAGGATCGTCCGTTTTTTTTTTCTAAATCAAAGTAATCACAATCTTACTGAAACACAGCTGAGATTTATAGCTGCCATTAAATATGAACTCTGTTTCCTCACAAAGGCACCCTTAACTAACGATAATGGCAATAAACAACAGAATCCATACACGGAAAAAAAATACAACATTCCTCTCTCTCCGCATCTTCTACACTCCTCACAAGTAACATGGCTCCAATATGTGAATGATTTTTCTTCTAGTGGGTTATTGAGGTTAATTGTTTTTCTTTGCATTTTACATTTGGATATAATAATGTTTATTTTTTATTAAAATACCTTTTTAATGTAATTTACTGATAGGTATACCTTGATATTAATATTTGTATTGATTCCACAACTGTCAATAGCTTCTAGATAGTTTTATCTGTGTGTTTATATTTACATTTCATGTAATTGATGTTGATGATGTATTCAGTATAATGTTTTTTTTATTTGCCACAATTTAATCAGCATCAAAAATACATTGTCATTGATAGAATAGTCAGCTCCATCTTGTTTTTCAGGTCTAAGCATGCGCAGATCGGAGGTCGATATAGTTATCTTTTATCAGATGTGTTATCAGTCTGTGAGTTTTGAGTATTTAGCAAGTGCCTTTGGCTGTTGAATTTATGTTGATGTCAATTTTGTAGTCAAACATCTTGTGATTGCCAAAGTCAGTGCTGTCCATGTTTTGTATAGGTGAATTTCCCAATATCAGCTCGGTTCTGATCCAATATTTTATTTTCCAATATGGAAATGGTGTTATCATTTGCATTTTAATGCTATGATAGTGAAAAAGTTGTATTGGTTGCCAACAAAAAAAATGATAAACACAATCTGCAAGATTGGAATTGCTCCCATAGTGCAAAAATTGCTTCATTTGCACACACTTCTGAGTTTATCTCGGAATAAAGTTTTAACAAAGAATACCAAAATTATAGGGGAAAATTTGCTAACAGAATAAATTGGAACTTTTTTAAAATTGTACAATTTATCTGAAACATTTAGGTCTAGATTACAAGTAGAGCGCTAAATTATCACGTACCCGTATCACGTGCCCGCAAACGGGCAAATTTAACCGTTTGTGGGCACAAGATAATTAACCAGCTATTACAAATGCTCTTAAAATAGAGAGCTTTATATTGTTTTATTTTAAAAATTTTTTGCTTTTTTATATAAGCATCTGTACTAGGCAATTTTGGGGCTTTAAAGTTGGTGGGAGTGAACTGCAATGTAAAGGCACTGAAAAGTGCCTTTACATTGCAGTTTATGGGAACTGTGTGTTCCCAGTAAATATATATGTATATGACAATATATATATATATATATATATATATATGTGTGTGTTAATATGTGTATATACACATATTAACACTC